>NC_061076.1:14994594-15262137 GCF_021917145.1 Hypomesus transpacificus | reverse complement strand
CTTATACTCTCACCTTTATTGAGAAACTGGAATTATAGTTAGGCCATTGCGTAGGTAGTGCACCACAGAGTGATGGAGGGCCCTGTGGATGGATGTGGACAGCCCACAGAGGGTCTAAAGCTCACATGAACCCCACGTTGTCAAATCACATTTCAGCCCTGGCAGAGAGAAGAATTGAAGATCAACAACTACACCTTCATTGTAGGAGTGGCTTGGGCTGAGGCTTGATACAATGCTGCCCTCTAGTGGACAACGCAGTCAAACTCAGGCATGATATTGCACTGTAGCTACTCACCTTGCAGCCTGTGAGATGAGATGGCCGTGACTGTCTGTATCACTCGACTTGCATAATAACCCTTCCTAGATTAAACCTTTTGACCCCATACTTAACTGCATCATAACACCTAATCTGGCTCTACACCTTTTAATGTCAAGTACTTAGTAACTCAACTATAACATTCCGATACTTTGGATTTATAGACTAATTACTTTAAATATTTTTCTCTCAATATACCGAAATGTCTACAAATATAATTGACAGCGGCTGGAGTGGGAGAGGTCAATGACTAACATGAAATTAGACACATGGAGGGAAAATTCAGGACAACTGTAGGACCAGAGATACCCCCACTCAAACAAAACTAACTTTTCAGAAGAGTTCTGACCAAGTGAATTGTTGGCGTCAGCCATACATTCTCTTTACAGAAATTCACTCTGGACTGGGAACATCAACTTTTGTCAATTTTTCCATTCCCTTTTCCACAGCGAATGTGTTGAAGCAAGAGAAGCACAAATTGATTGATGTAATTCATGAATACTTTGAAGAAATGTAGACCAACCAGACTTGCTTGCGGCGTCTACTGACAAAAACCATCTCACATGACCATGAGAGAGCAGTCCAGTACCGAGAAGACGATCAAGAGAAATCCCTCTTGCATCAACCTGTTGCACGTCTGAATGAACTGAAAGACCATTTTCTCCTGAAATAAATCAGATATTACCTTGGCTCAGGAAGGCTCAGTGAGAGGCTCTCAACTACACAAAGGTCAACTCTGGTCTTTGTGTTGCTGACTTCAGAAGAGAAGATGGACATGTTTGACCTGAAGACATGTGATTTTATGACTTATGACTATTCTATCCAAATATTTGCTTTGCTATTTGATTATTTGAAAAATCTTATGATATGACCACATGGCTCTGATGTTCTCCTAATGTCCTTTATGTTGCGTCTCAGAACGAAGCTGTGAGGTGCTGGTCTCAGCTCTCATTCTCATATTCTCTCTCCTCCTCTTGTTTTCCATTAAACTATAGCAAGGGAATTCAAGAGCAGTGTGTCTGTGTGTTTGTGTTTGTGTGTGTCTGTGTGTTTCTCTGTGTGTGTGTGTGACGTATATGTCAATGAACCGATGCTATATGTGACGATTCGGCCTTTCACTAACATTTTCCATTCTAGCTAATAAACTACTTTGATTAAGAGCCATCCATTAAGATTCTGCCATACATTAAAAACTGCCCGGTCTATTAGAGCATCCCTTTCAAATAATACTAAATGTACATATCATAGTGAATGTTAGTGAATGATTCAGTTGATATTCTCGCAATTAGGACCCGATGAGTGTCCAACGGGGTTGTTCGTTCACCAGTCCTCTAAACATCTTGAATCCCAGAATTAATCAGTCGTGATTAATTAAATAGTGGGCTTGTGTTCAAAAACCTGTAAAATAAGTGTAATTGGATCTCCTGTAATCACTTAAATACGCACAACTAGAGAAAATAGTAAAGAGTAGGCTAAATTATGTCAGATCAGAGGCCAAGATCATCAAGAATGTTGTATGATCGGGGAGGATTGTATAGCTACTGCCTCAGGAAACCGAGCAGAAAAATGAGTAGGCCTATAGGCATTTTTGATCTAATTCAAATGTATATTTAAATTAGAGCGAAATAAATGTTTATTAGGCTATATGTCTCTCTTTCTATCCTATTGGAAGTGGGGGCTACTTTAAAAGTATACATTTTGTATTACACATCAAAACGCTATTAAATCCTGGACGTATTACAGACACCATGTAGGCCTATTGACCTATGTGATGTGAAATCCAAATGTGTAACGTGAGATTTCACCAAAACATTAAAGGTAGACAATTAACTTACCAATTCTACTAATTGAAGATGAGTGTCAGGTGTTTCCTGAGGGAGCATAGAAAGTGTACAAAATACGGCTGCGTCCCATGATCTTGTCCCAGTGTATTGATACAAGAAACGAAACTTAATCTGACAATGAGATACGTTAAAGGAATACTTCTCTTTCGCATTCTTACTGTAACGCTGAGTGCACCATGTCATGTTCAATCCGCACAACATAACCCGCATTCAAACATTCAAAAGGTTACCCGTCATAACGGCTGGGATGAGGACACCCGTACGAAACAAATCAACAGATTTGACGAATCGAAGACAAATCATACAAGGATTCACAAGATGAAACCATCAAGAAGACGGTTCCAAGAGGCCTGGTCAATTCCGATCGACGGAGACGGTCCAAACGGCCCACACGTGGCTAACGTAATTAGTCATCGCTCCAGAAAGTACAATCGAAAATCGCCAACAATGCCATCCATTGTTGACCAACCGTTCAACCGCGACAATCGAGGTAAGGGGAGTATGTTGAATTTCTCAGCAATTCAGAAGTGAATCGTAATTGTGCATTTTCATCAAGGTAGATTTGCCGAGACACCTTGGCACGAACGAACATAAATAATACTTTCATTCAGACTCGGCATCTTCAATTTGGTCTTGCTATAAATGTAGTTATTTATTTTTGCAGGGACATTGCACAATTAAAAGGTAATAGCACAAGTTTGCAGTAAATCTATTGTCCCCGACAGACAAAACAACCCAATCAGAGCAGCAAATGCCAAATGAAACATCACAACACATAAAATACACGAAAGCCAATTAAGACTTTAAACTGACGTTGTGTCTCGCTCGGTAGTGAGAACCTAACGCCATTTCTAAATTCGTTTTGAGAACCTATGCCTTTTCTAAATTGCCAAGTGATTTAGTTTAATGAATAAACACAAGTGTATACATCCAAATGACCCTTTTAAAGTTTATTGGTGTTGTTGTTGTTTTTATTAAGGTAACCAGGCAGTCTGGGCGCGAACCAACGACCAGACAAGCCCTGAGAAGAGAGGGCTAGGGCTTGAGTCACCTGTGGTGGAGTGTGGAGAGGATTCCATGACCCTGACAGTCAGAGGAGGCAGAACCTCACTCAAGGTAGAGAGAGGTGAGAAAGGGAGAATATGCAGCGGGCCTCTTAGCCAGCGTAGAGACTGTTATCTAACTATCATGTGTGTGATTCTTTGTTATCAAAAGTCTCATTCCACATGACCTTCTGTGTATTTCACTCATAGTTTACTCTCTCCTCTCTCTTGCTCCGCCGTCCTTGAATCTCACCATCCCACCACCTCTCGCCCTCTCCCTCCTCCACCCCCTCTCCCTCCTCCACCCCCCCTCCCTCCTCCACCCCCCCTCCCTCCTCCACCCCCTCTCCCTCCCCTCCTCCACCCCCTCTCCCTCCCCTCCTCCACCCCCTCTCCCTCCCCTCCTCCACCCCCTCTCCCTCCTCCGCCCCCTCTCTTTCCCCCTTCCCCATTCTCTCGTCCAGCCAACACATCAGGCTTACCTCTCTCCCGGCTGCCTCCTCAGTGTGGTTACTCGGTGAAGACCAACTCAAGGGACCTGAGTTTCGACGTGCCATACAACGCCTGCCACGTCCAACAAGAGGTTGTTGTTCCCCCAATCCCATGTTCCCCCCCCCCCTCCACCTACATAACCATTGTTTTCCATCCGTTAATGAACAGTGTATGTGCTGTGAACAGGACGGGAGGCATGTTCTTCCCCTTATCTGGAGGGGCATCCCAGTGGAAATGTCCTGCCCGGTCTCGGAGACCCAAACTCAGCCCCGCAAGCGGCCGTCTCCCACCCTGGCCCATGTGCTCCAGTTCCTCAAGTCCTCAGTCTGCTGCACCTCCAATGGGTTGACCTTTATCCTCCCTGAACAAGGGGCAACAGCCGAGCTACAAGTCAAGGGTAGGACCGTTTATTCACAGTGTAGCGTACCTGATCCGTAGACGGGTCAGACCGGGCAGTTTCAACTGTCGGCTGTGTCAGCTTTGTGTGCTCTCCTTCAGTGAACATGTTGTCATGTTCCCCTGCAGTGAGAGGGGAATGGCGCCCTCTGCTGCCTCTGGCCTGGCAGTGCGGCTACAGTCTCAACAGACAGCATGGAGGAGAGATGTTAGTGTCTGCTAGCTACACCGCCTGTGGTGTCCTAACCAAGGACGGCCAGCACACCCTGGCCCTTCGGATCGAAGAAGAGGTGGTGACCCTGGTCTGTCCTGCTGGTCTCTCAGACGAGGCACCTGCCATCCCTGTTCGCCAACACCCAACCATGGGGTCGTCCAGCCCGTCCTCAGAGACATGGGTAGCCAAGGTCCAACCTTTCTACACCCACACCTCCAGCACTCCTCCCTGGCCCCGCACCTCTGGAAGTCCTCCCACTTCTGCCAGGTTCTCAGTCCACTTCTCTGCTGCCATCCACCCTCATCCCCACCCCCACATCTATCACTACCACCGTCAACATCAAAACCCCCTCAGTGAGTCCTACTGGGCCCCCTACCCCACCAACGACCCCCTCCTGCACCCTAGACCCACCGTGGGTCCAGCCGGGTCAGAACCTGGGTTAAAGCCGCCCACCACTTCTCCTCCTACCCCTAGTGGAGACTCCTACACTGAGGCCCACACCACACAGACGTCCACCTCCATCCTGCACTCCTTCGAGCCAGTTCATCCCCGGTCCGCTCCCCTCCAGACCTCTGACATGGAGCTTCACCCTTACTATCACTTTTACCATCACCCCAAAATCCCTGTCCCATTCCCAGAGCCAGACCCTAACCCAGCTGAGGAACCCAGAACCGGAAAACAGACCGTCCCCAGTAAAAGAGCAGTGTGGGTCGATCCGCCTGCCCCCATCTCCAGCCCACCTACCTCCCGGACCAGGACCATCTCCTACCCCATCGTGCCTTGGCCCCGCCCCAAGACGGGTCGGTTTGTCCCACTGCCTTCCCCCCGGCTCAACTATCCCCCCAGAGCAGACTTGCACAGCCTCTCCCGCCCCCCGGGCAAACAGATTGAGGAATCGGCCCCTGCAGACGCGGGCTATGAGTCACACCCAAGAGGCCGCATCAGATGGTTGCCATGGTTGCTTGATCCTCGAGCCGGTCCGGCCCCCTCATTTCCCCCCTCGTCTGATCCTCCTCAAATCCTGAATCTGAATCCAAAAACTGGAACCCCTCCTCTCCCCTCTCCATCCCAACCCCTTGTTCCTCTATATCACACCCCTCCTCCTCCCAACTACCTGGATTCCCCTCTCTCCAAATCAGCTTCAAGGAACACCCCCCAGCAGGACACGAACCCTGCGACACCCCCCCCTGCTCCCTCACCTGACCCCCTGCCTCCCCCCTTCATCTACATCTACCACCCCTACTACTACCAGGACGGTAATCCTTACAGGACACCTCTACCTGATGACATTCTCCCTCCTCCATCTACAACACCGGGGACAACTCCATCTCAGAGCCCCGTTCCTACTGTTACCATGGCACCCCGTCACCATTCAGTCTCCGCCCGATCCCACCATAAATCCAAAATGGCGTCCGGTGAATCTCGTATTCCTCCAAGGGTTGGTCCTCTACCTAACAAACATCTGCCCATGGAATCTCCATTAGTTCCTGACATCCCACCTGATCATCCTCTGTACCCATACTACTACTACTACTACCACCAGTACTACCAGCCCAGTGAACCTACACCGGACCAGGACCGGGGCAGTACACCGATGCCAGTGCTGGAGCTCTCTAAACCCCCCCTGGTTCTTGACCAACTGGTCACCCCTCCCTCAGGTCCGAGCCTTGAAGGCATGTTGTATTCTCAGCCCAGCCCTCCCATGTCTCAACAGCAGCAGGACAATCTTCACCCAAAGTTCCTAGGCGATGAGAAGGTTACTGAAAAGACAGGTGAGCCGTGGTGACCCAAAGCGAACAATAAACAAACCTGTTTAAATTCTGAAGAATTTCATGTTTTTCCTTATACTCCATCTTGTTTTCTGTTCAGATTTCAGTTCCGTGTCTGACACCCAGACTCCCTGTGGCCTTGGCTCCATCTGCAGTGGCCCCGTAGGGTCTTACACTGTCAAAGGTGAGGCTCTTCACCACCGATCAATGGCATAACTTGACGTAACAATACATAGTCACAAAGTGGTGGGGGGGTCTATTTTTTTCATGAGGCTATATGACTGGAATATAGCAATACAGCCCAGTGTTATTTGGTGAATACAAGCCTTGGTGGGTTTAGTATTGATGTATTGTGGGAAGATGCAGCAGGACACGTGGTGGTAACTCCAGAGGGAGGAGGGGAGAGTTCAGAGGAATGTAGCTTCTCTGCTCAGGCCTTTAGCTTTGTATCTGGACGGAATGTCAACCGTGTGTGTGTGTCCAAACCCTCAGGGTGTACAGCAGGACGTCACTTTGTCTTTGTGGTGCCTAGTACCCTGGTGGAGTCCACTGTGTCCCCTCCCCTGTCCCTGAAGGCCAGTAACGTGTCGTGCACCCCCCAGAGGTTGATGCGCACTGACTCCACCCTCTCTGACGTCTACACTGTACCCCTCCACGGCTGTGGAGTCCAGAAATATGTAAGACATTTACCAAGTTAGCGAGCTACCTAACCTAATGCCTGATCCCCTAATTGGCCTAACTCACCAACTCAATGAAGCCATTTCATCTAGACTGCTACCTTGCCTGAACTACCAAACCCATTAACTAGCTGCATGTATAAATGGCTGCCTCATCCTATGATCTATGTCTTCTAGTTGTTCACTGTATTTAATTGAGCCCACAGTTACAATTATTCATTGCATGACTATTGTGAGTAATTCGATACTTGCATGGTGGATTCTCCACACACAAAGCTAATATATGAATGCTAATCTGATGGTAAATACAAATGTCGCCCTCTCCTGCACCTGCTGCTGACTGTTAGGAGGCAGGGCAGACGGTCGTCCACCTGTTGGAGGTCAGAGGTTTCCAGGCTCCGCCCACTGAGGCTGGCGGCACACACCAGGACGCTCCTATCAGGTACATCAACGATCCTTCCTCCCGCCCTCCGGTCCACAGGGTTCCACCCACCAGAGCTGTGTGTGTGTGTTCCAGGCTGATGGTGGAGTGTATGGGCTCTCCCGGGATGCCAGGGAAGATCACCATCAGGAGGATGAGCCCGTCTCCGTCTCCTCCAGTCCAGACGCCGGGCAGGGCTGCCTCTAGCTCCATGGCTGTCCAGCTGCGCATCGCCACAGGTTCCAAGGCTTTTTGTTTTCATCTCAAAGCTCTTTGTGATGGCTGGTTGGTCAAACTGGGTCCTGGATCCCAGCCTCATGAGGTTTTCCAGAATTGTCACTGGAGCTTAACCGGTTAAAACAATTCCCCCTGGTGATGAATAAAGTACTTACCTACTCTACAACACTACCTCTACCACACTCTACTCTACAATACTCTACCCTACCACACTCTACTCTACAATACTCTACCCTACCCCACTATACTCTACCCAACACTTCCCTACCCTCCAGATGAGCAGTATAACCACTTCCTCCCAGAGCCCCACCTCCCCCTGGCTCTGCTCCTGGGCCGGCCCCTGTACCTGGAGCTGGTCCTGCTGAACCCCCCCGAGCCTGGCTCAGTGCTGCTCGTCCACCACTGCCTGGCCTACACACAGTCTCCTCACACCGGCTGGATGCTCGTCTACGACGGGTGGGTGATCCTTCCACAACCGAGATTTAGCTTGGGGTCTGGTCCCGATGGTCCTACCTGTAGGGGGTTAAATGTGGGCCAAACAACCTAAACTAATTCCCCTATGGTTTGTTAAGGAAGATGGGAAACTGAACAATGTATTAACGTGAACCAAATTATGCTAATACCACTTAAATTAGTTATTTGACTTGATGGGTTAAATCAGAGCAAGAATGGTCAAAGGTTAAAATGAAATATGTATTTAATATTATTGAAATCAATTACAAGACAAACGTGTTACAAATTGAAGGTTAAATTACCTTGATTATTGTAAATCAGAGACAGCAAGAGGTGAGCAGACACAATGTGTACAAGCCAGAGCTGAGAAAGTCCTAAGGAGGTCAAGAATCCACAGGCGTACTGTAAGCTGTACAGGGTAGTGTACTAAACAGAACTATGCTGTTTGTTGTGTGTGTGTGTGTGTGTGTGTGTGTGTGTGTGTGTGTGTGTGCGTGTGTGTCCCATGTTTAGCTGTCCCAGAGACGGAGCACTCCCGGCCTCTCCCCCAAGTGACACCCGGAGGCTCACAGTCACCGCCTTCCAGGCCCTGTCCACACAGAGACCCCTCCCCCTCCAGACAGGAAGTACTACCCCCCACCCAGAGAACCCAGAGGTGAAAAGACTGGTTGAATCCCAGCAGAATCTCCCCATGGGAGGACCAGTGTAGGTTAGACCCCATGGGAGGACCAGTCTAGTGTAGACCTCATGGGAGGACCAGTCTAGTGTAGACCTTATGGGAGGACCAGTCTAGTGTAGACCTCATGGGAGGACCAGTCTAGTGTAGACCTTATTGGAGGACCAGTCTAGTGTAGACCTCATGGGAGGACCAGTGTAGTGTAGACCCCATGGGAGGACCAGTCTAGTGTAGACCCCATGGGAGGACCAGTGTAGTGTAGACCCCATGGGAGGACCAGTGTAGTGTAGACCCCATGGGAGGACCAGTCTAGTGTAGACCTCATTGGAGGACTAGTGTAGTGTAGACCCCATGGGAGGACCAGTCTAGTGTAGACCTCATGGGAGGACCAGTCTAGTGTAGACCCCATGGGAGGACCAGTCTAGTGTAGACCTCATGGGAGGACCAGTCTAGTGTAGACCTCGTGGGAGGACCAGTCTAGTGTAGACCCCATGGGAGGACCAGTCTAGTGTAGACCTCATGGGAGGACCAGTTTAGTGTAGACCTCATGGGAGGACCAGTCTAGTGTAGACCCCATGGGAGGACCAGTCTAGTGTAGACCCCATGGGAGGACCAGTCTAGTGTAGACCCCATGGGAGGACCAGTGTAGTGTAGACCTCATGGGAGGACCAGTCTAGTGTAGACCTCATGGGAGGACCAGTGTAGTGTAGACCTCATGGGAGGACCAGTCTAGTGTAGACCTCATGGGAGGACCAGTCTAGTGTAGACCCCATGGGAGGACCAGTGTAGTGTAGACCTCATGGGAGGACCAGTCTAGTGTAGACCCCATGGGAGGACCAGTCTAGTGTAGACCTCATGGGACGACCAGTCTAGTGTAGACCTCATGGGAGGACCAGTCTAGTGTAGACCTCATGGGAGGACCAGTGTAGTGTAGACCCCATGGGAGGACCAGTGTAGTGTAGACCCCATGGGAGGACCAGTCTAGTGTAGACCCCCAGTGGGAGGAGGACCAGTCTAGTGTAGACCTCATTGTAGTGTAGTGTAGACCCCATGGGAGGACCAGTCTAGTGTAGACCTCATTGGAGGACTAGTGTAGTGTAGACCCCATGGGAGGACCAGTCTAGTGTAGACCTCATGGGAGGACCAGTCTAGTGTAGACCCCATGGGAGGACCAGTCTAGTGTAGACCTCATGGGAGGACCAGTCTATTGTAGACCTCATGGGAGGACCAGTCTATTGTAGACCTCATGGGAGGACCAGTGTAGTGTAGACCTCATGGGAGGACCAGTGTAGTGTAGACCTCATGGGAGGACCAGTGTAGTGTAGACGTCATGGGAGGACCAGTCTAGTGTAGACCTCATGGGAGGACCAGTGTAGTGTAGACCTCATTGGAGGACTAGTGTAGTGTAGACCCCATGGGAGGACCAGTCTAGTGTAGACCTCATGGGAGGACCAGTCTAGTGTAGACCCCATGGGAGGACCAGTCTAGTGTAGACCTCATGGGAGGACCAGTGTAGTGTAGACCTCATGGGAGGACCAGTCTAGTGTAGACCTCATGGGAGGACCAGTCTAGTGTAGACCTCATGGGAGGACCAGTGTAGTGTAGACGTCATGGGAGGACCAGTCTAGTGTAGACCTCATGGGAGGACCAGTGTAGTGTAGACCTCATGGGAGGACCAGTCTAGTGTAGACCCCATGGGAGGACCAGTCTAGTGTAGACCCCATGGGAGGACCAGTGTAGTGTAGACCTCATGGGAAGACCAGTGTAGTGTAGACCTCATGGGAGGACCAGTCTAGTGTAGACCCCATGGGAGGACCAGTGTAGTGTAGACCTCATGGGAGGACCAGTTTAGTGTAGACCTCATGGGAGGACCAGTCTAGTGTAGACCTCATGGGAGGACCAGTCTAGTGTAGACCCCATGGGAGGACCAGTCTAGTGTAGACCCCATGGGAGGACCAGTGTAGTGTAGACCTCATGGGAGGACCAGTCTAGTGTAGACCTCATGGGAGGACCAGTGTAGTGTAGACCTCATGGGAGGACCAGTCTAGTGTAGACCTCATGGGAGGACCAGTGTAGTGTAGACCTCATGGGAGGACCAGTCTAGTGTAGATCCCATTTGAGGACCAGTCTAGTGTAGACCTCATGGGAGGACCAGTCTAGTGTAGACCTCATGGGAGGACCAGTGTAGTGTAGACCTCATGGGAGGACCAGTGTAGTGTAGACTTCATGGGAGGACCAGTCTAGTGTAGACCTCATGGGAGGACCAGTGTAGTGTAGACCTCATGGGAGGACCAGTCTAGTGTAGACCCCATGGGAGGACCAGTCTAGTGTAGACCCCATGGGAGGACCAGTGTAGTGTAGACCTCATGGGAGGACCAGTGTAGTGTAGACCTCATGGGAGGACCAGTCTAGTGTAGACCCCATGGGAGGACCAGTGTAGTGTAGACCTCATGGGAGGACCAGTCTAGTGTAGACCTCATGGGAGGACCAGTGTAGTGTAGACCTCATGGGAGGACCAGTCTAGTGTAGACCCCATGGGAGGACCAGTCTAGTGTAGACCCCATGGGAGGACCAGTGTAGTGTAGACCTCATGGGAGGACCAGTGTAGTGTAGACCTCATGGGAGGACCAGTCTAGTGTAGACCC
Organism: Hypomesus transpacificus; assembly: GCF_021917145.1. Taxonomy (NCBI): domain Eukaryota; kingdom Metazoa; phylum Chordata; class Actinopteri; order Osmeriformes; family Osmeridae; genus Hypomesus; species Hypomesus transpacificus. The sequence continues at coordinate 15,250,954 of NC_061076.1, read as the reverse complement.
CATGGGAGGACCAGTCTAGTGTAGACCTCATGGGAGGACCAGTCTAGTGTAGACCTCATGGGAGGACCAGTTTAGTGTAGACCCTATAGGGTGGCCACCATAACGGTCTCTCTCTGCCCCAGGTGCACTTCCTGTGCTCCACCGAGGTGTGTTCCCCCACAGACAGGGACTGCTCTGTGGGCTGCATCACTGTCAGGTATGTGGAACATGGATTCTTTTAGGTGGCGTTGCAACTGATACTGGAATTTAACGCCATTTATTGATAAGCATATACTGAGTGGAGGAAACCATGTGACCACCTGACTTGTATGGTTATTGCTTTGTTCCATTCTGAGCCCTCTCTGTTACCTGGATTTCAAAAAAGCTTTTATACGTTACAGATGGTAAAGGATCTCAAAAGTTTGAATAACAAGTATGTAACTTGACAAGGGCCCAGTAATCTCCCTCCGGTTATGAAATGGCACCACCTGGTGGATGCAGTGAATTGTTGACCCCTGGCCTATACAGTACATGCCAATGTAATTTTAGATGTGATTGAGATCATTTTACTTACAGAGATGTCAAGGATGTAGAAGGCCTGTTACACAGACTGTCAGGGTACAGTAAGCTTAGAACCCCCTCAGATAAATTCAGTGAAACGTGGAATATTCAAAAACCTTCCACGGGTACCTCACACTACTGAGCATGTTTACTGTCCATCTCTTGAGGCTTAATGTGGTAATGCTGCCATGTGTAATTTTGTTTTCTAGGACCAAAGCTGAATCGTTGAGCTGAATAAACAGTATATTGACAATGTGTTAATGTGTTTTTACTGAAATATTCAGTCAAGAAATGAAGCTGGGGCTTGTGAAAAAGTAAATATTTATTTTTAACAGACTATGCATCAGACTCAGTAGTACAATGCATACAGTAGAACTACCTACAACAGTGTAAAAACAAGCTTTAGAACATGAAATTCTACTAGACACTTGGAACTTCCTTTGGGAAATGTGGGAAAGAGATTCTCTGGAACAGAGGCCCTTGGGTTCCCTTTGGGTTCTGTAATGTGAGACTAGGCGTGTGTGGAAGAGTATACAGTCAGATGGTTCAAGTTCAAGTCTTTTATTTGTCAGGTGCACAGAGCAACACAAGGTTAGACTGGGCACTGAAATTCTTAAGACAAGACAACGCAAGCACTTGGCATAACATAACATATAAGTACACAGAACAAATTTACATCTATGCTGAGCTTAGATAAGTGAACTTCCTAAATATACAGATAGCAATAAATAAACGACTATACTAACCCTAACACTAAAACTTCCTAAATTACAGATAACAATAAATAGTACGCTATACTAACCCTAATACACAAAAAAAAAAAAAAAAAAAAAAAAAAAACCTGTTACAACCCTATAAACTAATCTAACCTAAATGGAGTACAGTGCAGTAGTGCAAATTTACAGATCAGTGACTTTGTCAATGACCAAACAGGAGCCTGGTGGCGATGGAGCCAGATGGCTGAGCGTTTAGGGAATTGGGCTATTAATCAGAAGGTTGCCGGTTCGATTCCCGGCTGTGCAAAATGACGTGTCCTTGGGCAAGGCACTTTACCCTACTTGCCTCGGGGGAATGTCCCTATACTTACTGTAATTCGCTCTGGATAAGAGCGTTTGCTAAATGACTAAATGTAATTGTACATATCAATATTGATGAGTTAAGTTTAAAATGTAAGTAAGCTAGTATTAGCTTGACTTGAATAGACTGCTATTCAAGTGGAGGGTACACGGGTGATTTTGTTGAACATTCAAAACAAGGTAGAAGCAGACTCATGGCCATCTATAACACTTCACTTGTAACAAAAAATATACCACAAATATATTATAAACTGCAGTACCTGTTTGGATCCCTTGTTATATGCATGCTTCCTGAATAGCAGCATCAAAATCTGCATTACATTAGTAACTGGGTCCAATGAACAGTGGTCCAGAAATACTACATTGTCAAAATTAATATATACCATTATTGGTACCAATAATCTTAGTATTGGAGACTGTATTCTTTGTCCTTTTAATCTCCTTCGCAAGGATAGAACTGCATGCCAGCACTATGATCTAGGAAAGGGGGGGGGGGGGGGGGGAATAGGAACAGGGTTTAGGAGAACAGGAAGTGGTTAATGCCCCATTTCATGTCAGGGTCTTGCTGCAGGGTGGAAACGGAGAGATCACAAAAATGGATGCCACTATAAACACAACCAGAGATGGCGTTAGGGTAGCACTGAAAGATCTCCACGTTATTCTCACAGTTCACCTCCAGTCCTTGAATTCAGACTGGAGAAAGAGACAAGCAAGAAAACGGGTGAAGCAGATATACTGGAGAGAGTGTTTCAGTGCCTGCTTAGCAGCACACCTAGACATCCGCAGACGTCCTGGCCAGAGTCAGAGGGGGGAAGACCACAGGGTCTTGGTATGGGTCAGGGTGGGGGGTGGAGGGGAGGGAGGAGGGAGAGGGTGTTCTGTCTAAATGGGACATGCCTATACTGTGTGTGTGTCTTACCAGCAGAGCAGCTGTACCCAGGAACAGGCCCAGAACCAACGGAGCCTTGTCCTTAAACAGGTTGACGATGGCTGGGGGACAGGCCTGGGGGAGGGGGGAGGGAATATGTTAGGTTTCTCGGTTCAGAAGCGAGCAAACTCGACTTAAGTGCAACAACTGTCACTACGAATGAGTCATTCGAATTGGAGACCCAACATTCAATGACGTTTTCTACAGTGCATTACATTCATACTCACAGGCATAGTGAAGAATCCGGTGAAGCTGTGATCGGGGCACGTCTTTTTGACCAGAATGTCCAGGGCTCCCACCAATCCACAGCACTGGAACTACAACGTGATGGAGCGGAACAGACAGACATCATGTGTTACTGAGTTTTCCAACTCTTGAATATACCAAAACTGCATATGTTTTTATTGTATTCTAGATGCCAATCACAGACTGTACAGGTGAAAATGTATACAGAAAGAATATTATTGTAACATTAGTCAAATTTTGCTGTGAAGAGTAGGTTTGGAAGTGACAGTATTTTTGTTTGTGTGTGATGGGATGTTTGTTTACCCATTTATGCATTAAGGTCAGAGTGACCGTCATGCTAGGGTCATCCGTATTCAAATACTTTGCATACACCGTCGTGTAGAACATGGCCATCTGCTCCGCCACCTGGTACAGAGAAGTATTTACACACGTAGCAACAAACATAACAACCCTCTTCAGAAGGTAGACCAAACCAATGATATGGAACTGGTCATCAATACAAAAATATGTCTTGATTCCATCCCATGAAAGACCTGAACAAACGAAAGCTTTGGTGGTTGCGAGTTGCGTCAATTTTAAGCTCCATTGCTGCAATAGTCAACAAAGGAATGTGTTCTGAATCCGTGTTGGGCTGTTTGCTCAACATGACCTCACTTCCTCCTAACTTCCCTTTCCTCTTCCCTTTCTCCCACTCACCTCATCACTCCTTATGATGGCGAATACTCCTGCTCCAACCACTAACCAAAATACGATGGACAGAAAGACGGCAAACTAGGAAAGGGGGATAGAGAGAACTTCAGTATTGTGACAGAGAGCCATGGACACACTCTCACAGGGTGCCAGACCACTCCAATGTTTCACACGGACATACATGCTTTTTCTGTTAACTCATTAACCACTGATCAATAAAAAAGAATGAAAGATTACAACTAATGATTACTTTTATACTGTTTTGATTGTTCTGAATATAATAAACAATGTTGGATCTGGACCCTGCTATATTAGCTCATGAGAACATAACCCTTGTTCATGTCCAAAAGAGAATTATAGTATCTATGAATTATGTTGCTTGTGAGACGCGACTAGGAAATGTCTGTGACACTAGATTGTAGGTCAGAGGTCACAATGTTACCAAAGTGTATAATGCCAATGCAACACCATCTAGCACCATGAATGCGGCCTCTTCTGTCTGTGCTTTCAAAGACTATGTTAATCCCACTGACGTTTCTAGTGAGAGTAAAACCTCCCATATTGTGATACTATTTAACTGCCCTTCATTCCTGTATTTTTTGTCCAGTCCTCTGAGATGCTCAACTTCAGACACCTGACCTTACAGATCTGTAATAAATACTTGTATTTTGTCTTGAACTTGTATTTGGCAACTGACTTCATTGACTTTCACAGGGTACAAAGGAGACATCCAGGGGCGCCGTATAGGGGGAAAAAGTCAGGACGACACCCTGACTGACAGGGGCCCCCCAAAAAATTGAAAAAACTAATAGAAATTATAAACCTTTTTTTTTTTTTATGGGGCCCAAAATTCCTGGCGGCGCCCCTGGAGACGTCATTAATAGACACACAAACATCCACGAATCTCTCCTCTCTAAGACCTCCATGTTGACAGCAATGACAAGTATCTGATCAGTTTAAGTGAGTGAGAAGAAAACTACGCCCACAGAACTCGTGTTTTTCTGGGGCAAAGCGTCGGCGTGGGCCTACGTATGTAAATGATCACGTGAAGCCGCAGCGTGGCCGCAACTGCTTGTCTGCAACTGCTTGTCTGCTCTGGTCTCACCACTGTCAGGGCGCCGCTGCTCTCGCTGCAGGCGCCGTAGTCTCCAAACACGGCGCCCACCAGTATCACTGCACCCAGGACGATCAGCACCATCACACCTGGGAGGTAGAGAGGGAGAGAGGGAGGGAGATGGAGAGAGGGGGGAAGGAGGGAGAGAGTGAGATGGAGAGACGGGGGAGGGAGGGAGGGAGGGAGGGAGGGAGGGAGGGAGGGAGGGAGGGAGGGAGGGAGGGAGGGAGGGAGGGGGGGGTGGAGGGAGGGAGGGAGGGGGGGAGGGGGGGTGGAGGGAGGGAGGGAGGGAGAAAGAGATGGAGAGGCAGAGAGATGGAGAAAGAGAGGGGGTAGGGAGAGAGGGAAAGGTAGAGAGAAAGGGGGGGAAGGAGGGAGAGGGGGAGAGAGAGAGATTGGAAAAACAAACCAGGTGGTTTCAGTAAAAATATATTTCAACTCCAAAGTTCAAATTCCTCTTTGTTGCATTTGATGTCACCTTCTGATAAGACTGTAGTCACAGTAACTCACCGATGACAAACTGCAGTGTGTTTAAGTTGACGTCGAAGAGGCCTCGCGTGTCGGCGCCAAACCGCAGCCACAGACCTAGGCCCAGCATGGCAGCGCCAAGCAGCTGCACCGAGGGGAAATAAAACCACTCAGATTCAAGTCTGTGCATGAGATGTGTGTGTAAACCTCGCCTTGTTTTCCCAGGTTAACCCTTTCACACACCACAAGTCAACAACAATTAACAATGCAAGTGGGATAGGGAACCTAAGTGTAAGCTTATTAATCTATTATTATTATTATATATATAGTTTATAATGTGTTTGATCATGCGTGTGTCAAGATTTATAATCTGTTTCTCAATGCTGGCCACTGGCTTGATACATGCACAGTTGACCATGGATTAAGATGTTGTGTGAAACGTTAGGAATGCCATTTTACATAGAGGCTTGAGAAAGACAACAGCATTTATAATGAGACATACTGACTTCCTAGTGAGCAAAACTTCCTTTAACGTCTTTAGCAACAACTGGGGAGAGTCAAGATGTTAAATACTATTCTCAAAGTATTTAGAAACTGCAACGTTTGTTCAGGCTGTAGGGCTGACAAACAGCCATTCCACGAGTTCTGAAGTGAACAGCCAGGTGTGTGTGGATCTTCAAAGCAACTGAATATGGGAGAATACACCAGGCTAGGTATTGGTGACGAAACCTGACCATGTTGAATAGGACTTCCTTTTCAGAATACAAAATGGCAGCAGAGAAGAATCGAAAAGAGAATCAGAGAGATTGTGAACCCTCTGTGTGTGTGTGTGTGTGTGTGTGTGTGTGTGTGTGTGTGTGTGTGTGTGTGTGTGTGTGTGTGTGTGTGTGTGTGTGTGTGTGTGTGTGCGTGCGTGCGTGTGTGCGTGTGTGTGTGTTTGTATTCCCACAGAGAGATTGTGTGACACTCTGTGTGTGTGTGTTTGTATTCTGGCAACCTCTGGGCCATGGAGACCGAAGCCTCAGGAATGAAACCTAAGGAGAAACGAAACTGTTCCCACATTGGCCCAACTGTAACCCAAAAAGACTCTGTAAACCAATAAGATAGGCTACTTTGCAGTCTTGCAAAAGTCTTTAAAAAAAATTGTTGTTCGTGGACAAATTACTACAAACTCTTACTTTCCCCTTTCCCAAGCGAGTGCGCATTTTGACAGTGAGATTGCCTACTTACGGCGAACACGATGTTGAAGATGATGAGAATAAACTTGCACAGCTGTCCGCACAGATCCAGAGCCATGATGTCAATTTAACCCAAGATGTATTCAGAAAAACAGACGGGCACGGACTCTTCAAACAAGGTTTCAGCCTGTGAAATGGATGAAATGAAACAAATAGTTAAGGCTGTTACCGTGTAGGCTATGTTCCCCGTTGAAATGCAACACGTTGAACTCCAAACTACGACTGGGATTATTTTGTATGAAAAGCCCAACCCTTTAGATCGACCGGAGCAGTTGATTGGTTCATGGTATTGGGTGATGGGGAACAACTTCAATTGGAGCAGACGGTCACACTTGCGCAATAACAGAGTTCGCAAGTGCAGAGAACCACTGATTTTACCATGAAAGCGCATTGGACACAAAATCTGAGTTTTGGAAACGTTTATTCAAGACAAAAACACGGAATTACCCCAGTAATTAGACCTGATAGCTAAGAGTTAACTATTATTAACATGAAGATTAGATTAATATAGAATAAAAGAATCATTTCCCCCTGGGATGCATTTGTTGTGATAATATTATAATCTAAGAACATAGCCTACAACAAGGCTGCCAACTCTTAGAGTGACACATGCATTTGAGACACGTGAGACACACGCATTTGAACCATTTCACAGTCACAACTGTGCAAATAACGGAGTTTGAAGTGCAGAGAACCGATCTTGCAGAAACGAAACTTAGGCTGTTCAAAATCATTTCCGTGAAAGCACATTGGACACAAAATCTGAATGTTGTCGTTTATTCATGACAAGAACACGGAATTACCCCTGCAATTAGGCCAGATAGCCTATAGTTAACTGGTTGTTCTCAAGAAGATTAGTAGGCTATAGAATAAAAGGAGAAATGTATCCTGGTAGCAGGGATGCATTTATAGGGATACTATTATAATCTAAGAACACATGCAACCAAATGCAATAACCTCATCATCTGACTACAAGATCTAATGTTGTTTCTTTATTGGGTTACACGTGGTAGCCTACCCTGGCTCTATTAAGCACACTGAGATGTTCATAAGAAGCTGTGCCATGAGTTACATTTCTCCTCGACTAGACATGACACTCTGCTTGGAATAATGTAGGCCTATTCACCTGTGTGTTTAACTGTTCTGTCGAATGAGAATACTTTGTGCCCCAGCACAACACACTGGCTGCAGGGTCAGTGGTGGGCTGCTCAGTTGGACGGCCATCCTGATGAAGACGCAGCTTTTTAAAGCATTGGTAAAAGGTAGGTGGCCGTGAAGGTCCCAACACTGACTTAAGCAGAGTTGGAAGGCTAGATCTGCAGGATACTCTATCCGATATCGGCCTTTTAGCCTACATGTAAATTAGCTACCACATCCTTCTGGAGGCGAAAAATACATTTTAAATTGTCTACTTTCCCAAATAACCTCATGTGGTCCAGTTCCTTCAAGTCCTCGGTTTGCTGTGCCTCTCATGGGTTGACCTTTACCCATGGCCGGCCCAAGCCTTTATGGGGCCTTAAGCAAAATTGATTTGGGGGCCCCTCTGCGTCACTTATTGTTGCAGATAAAAAATAAATAATATATATATTTTTACATAATACATTAAACTGTAATTCCATTTGCTCTTGGGGGCCCTCTGGTAGCCACAGGGGCCCTAAGCAGCCGCTTAGTTTGCTTATGCCTTGGGCCGACCCTGCCTTTACCCTCCCTGAACAAGGGGCTACAGCCGATCTACAAGTCAAGGGTAGGACCGTTTATTCACAGTGTAGCGTACCTGATCCGTAGACGGGTCAGACCGGGCAGTTTCAACTGTCAGGTGTGTCAGCTTTGTGTGCTCTCCTTCAGTGAACATGTTGTCATGTTCCCCTGCAGTGAGAGGGGAATGGCGCCCTCTGCTGCCTCTGGCCTGGCAGTGCGGCTACAGTCTCAACAGACAGCATGGAGGAGAGATGTTAGTGTCTGCTAGCTACACCGCCTGTGGTGTCCTAACCAAGGATGGCCAGTACACCCTGGCCCTTCGGATCAAAGAGGAGGTGGTGACCCTGGTCTGTCCTGCTGGTCTCTCAGACGAGGCACCTGCCATCCCAGTTCTCCAACACCCAACCATGGTGCTGTCCAGCCCGTCCTCAGAGACATTGGTAGCCAAGGTCCAACCTTTCTACACCCACACTTCTAGCACTCCTCCCCGGCCCCCCAGGTGGCAACAACCTGATCCTCTAGCCCAGGGGTGTCAAACTAATTTTCACCGAGGGCCACATCAGCATTATGGTTGCCGTCAAAGGGCCAGTTGTAACTACGATGTAACGTCAGTAACGATGTAAAAACATGGTCTTTTTGTTGTAGTGGTCTTTGCAATGCACCCAGTACATTTCAGAGGTTAATGGACCTAGTTCTCGCTGATCTGCAGTGGACTACATGTTTGGTCTACTTGGACGACATAATTGTGTTTGGCCATACGTTCCAGGAACATTTGACGCGTCTAGATGGGGTGCTTGCGCAGCTTCGGCAGGCCAACCTTAAAGTGAAACCATCAAAATGTGATCTGTTCTCCAGCCAAGTTCAATACCTCGGGCATGTAATCTCTACGGGGGGTGTGATGCCCGACCCAACCAAGGTAGAGGCGGTTAGAGAGTGGCCAGTCCCCACCACTCAAACAGAGGTTAAGAGCTTTATTGGCTTAGCTTCTTATTATAGACGGTTTGTGAAAGGTTTTGCAGATGTTGCTCGCCCGTTGCACCAGCTAGCGGAACAGGGGAGCCGTTTTAAATGGAGTGAGGACTGCCAGAGAGCTTTTGATAGTTTAAAAATGAGTTTGATTACCGCCCCTGTATTGGCGTACCCAGACCCCAGTAAGCCGTTTTACCTGGACACAGATGCAAGTGATGCAGGGATTGGGGCAGTGTTGTCTCAGGAGGATGGGGGACTGGAGAGAGTCATAGCATACGCTAGCAGGGCCCTTACGAAGCAGGAACGCAAATATGCTACTACAAAAAAAGAGCTCTTGAGTATGGTGACCTTCACCAAATACTTCCGGCATTATTTGTTGTCGGCAAGAGTTTGTGCTGCGAACTGACCATAATTCCCTGCGGTGGCTCCATAATTTTCAGGGTTTGGAAGGACAGTTGGCTCGCTGGGTGGAACAGCTGGCAAGCTTTCAGTATAGGATTCTTCATCGCCCAGGCAAATTAGATAGTAATGCAGATGCCCTCTCCAGACTTCCAGCATTTCTCGAAAACGAGAAGCAGTCTGATCCAAATCCCCCTCAGAAGATGAGAGGCAGACCTACTACCAAGGTGAATGCGGTTCAGGAGGTGCCGCCTTCTAGGAAACCTAGCAGAGAGGAGGAGATGGATGAGCTCTCCCAGGCGCAGATGGCTGACATGGGGTTACGGCGAATATTTGAATATAAACGCCAGGTTGTCAATGGGCCGATGCTGGTCCTATCCTGACCTGCAATCATATGCCCCTGTGTGGGATCAGCTCCAGGTGCAGGGCTCTGGTTAGAATTCCCCCTGCTTACACCGATGCGGCTGCCCAGGTGGTACAGGTACAGGTGGTACTGCCCCAGTCGATGGTGCCTAATGTTTTGGAACAACTGCATAGTGTCTCTACTGGTGGGCATCTGGGAGTACAAAAACTGCAGGGGAAGGTGAAATACCGGTTCTATTGGCCTGGGTGGTTTCGGGATGTGAAGCAATGGGTTGCGAAATGTGTAGATTGTGCTTCTCGCAAGACTCAGGAGAAACAACCATGTGCTCCCTTGCAGCCATCGGTGGTGTCAAGGCCCTTTGAATGGGTGGCTCTTGACATTCTCGGGCTGACATTCTGACTGAGGAGTGGGTGTGTCGATTTGGGGCGCCACGCAGAATCCACTCGGACCAAGGGCGTAACTTCGACTCAAACCTGTTTAGGGAATTATGTAAGCTCCTGCATATCCATAAATCTCGGACATCCCCTTACCACCCCCAGTCTGATGGGATGATCGAGCGGTTTAATCGGACTCTGTTGTCCATGTTGTCTCTTTTTGTGGGGGACAACCAGTTGAACTGGGACACACTACTGCCTTATGTCATGCTGGCCTACCGCAGCAGTGTTCATGCAAGTACTTCCTTCACTCCCTATAAAGTATTGTTTGGCCGAGAAATGGTTTTGCCCATTGACATCATGCTAAAAGTAGACGGTCAGGAGGTATTTGCCTCTGTGGATAATTATGTGTCTAGGCTTAGCGATACGCTGTCCACTGTAATCGAAGCAGTTAAAAATCACCAGTTGAAGGCCTCAGTACAACAGAAGAAGTCGTATGATTTTAGGGCTTATTTCCAATACTATTCTGAGGGAGAATTGGTCTGGGTAAGGAATACAGCCAGGAAGCGTGGAGTGTGTCCAAAACTGCAGAGGCGGTTTAAGGGTCCTTATAGAGTTTTGGACAGGGTGACGGATGTGCTGTATAGGCTGGTGCTAGAAGAGGGAGGGAAGGAGAGTGTGGTGCACTTCAATCGTCTTAAACCCTTCAGTGCTTCTTGGACAGAGTCAGCAGCTGCCCCGCTGCCCTCCAGGGGAGTCGGAATGAAAGACAACTGGTTGCCTCCTGACCGGCGGCGAGCGGAAGTCCAGCTGGGCGCCAGTTGGGTCCATCACCGCCATCCCGGGAGACATGGCCCTGTTGAAGTGGCACCACCACTGCATCGGACTGATGTGGATCCTGCTTCAGAGGGCGGTGGAGGAGCACAGAGGCCAGTCCCCTCAGGGGTTCCACCAGCCTCTGAAGTAATGTCATCTACAGATACAACAGCATCGAGGCCAGGGCCAGGGGAAAATCAAGGTCCAGGTGTTGCGCCTGTGGAAGGGGGACGTCCAGTGCGCCAACGGCGACCACCAGCGTGGTCCGGGGACTACCGCATGGCCTTGGAGTGACTCGAGGACGAGTCTCGGTCTCTCAAGAGGGGGAAAAGTGTAATGGAAATGAGCTGCGGGCTCATGTAATTAGTGGTTGCAGGTGTGGCTGATTATAGGGGGTATAGAGAAGTGGTTAAAAGGGGGACTGGGCCGAGACAGAGGAAGGCTAGTCAGAGCGTGAGCACTCTGGGAGACGGGTGGCGAGCGTTCGCAGTTATAAGGACTGCCGGCGACGAAGTCAGAGAGCGAGAGGGGTTAGTGTTCCTGTAGGCAGGAGGGGAGGAATATCTGCCTCCTTTAGCAGCGATAGGGCGGGGAAAGTAGGAGTGCTCCGTAATTGATTATCGACTTAAGCCAACGAAATCGTCCAGCCAACATCCAGTCCGGGAAGCGTACGGCGGCCCCAAGCTCAGACCCCGGGGGAGGGTCTCGCCAAGTGGCGGCTAAGTACGCTATCATTGTCTGTTGTCTTGTCTATTTTAATTAGCGTTATTAAATTACCTGGCGGTGGGACAGAACAGGGTACGAGGAGCAGGGCACTGTCCAAAGGGGGGTAGTTGGACTCCCCTATACACGAGTGACGTTGGAGTGTCTACTGGGGGTTTGACCCAGCGGTTAGAGTGCCGTGCTTTCACAGGATTGGGGAGGGTGGAGTGTGGTTTGGGGAGAGCCAACTCCCTTGAATGCCGGTGTAGCCTGTGTTGTGCCCTGGAGTATTCCACCTCAGTTATGAGTTGTTAGAGAACCCTTGTCCTACTCAATAAAGACCTTGTTATACTGTTACCAGCTTGTACCGGTGTTCTTTCAGCCTGACATATTGGGCAGTAATTTCCTGCTCCACGAACGAACCCACATTCATTACAGTAGCTTTTGTGAACATAGGGCCTATTATGCTGCAATTGAAGTCCGCCTTTTAATTCTTGGACAATCTGCTGTTTTTCTTGGAGGATAAATTTGCAATTTTTTCTCAGTGTTTGGTGACAAAATGCAAGTGCGCATAGCGCAAGAGCAAAACTTTTTTTGCCCTTCATTTGAACGCAGAATAGCTTTTTGAGCTTTATGTAAAATAAACATTGCCGTTTTCCAATTGGTAAAACCTTAATTGTCTAATGAAGGTGATGTCTTCATCATTTCTGGCTCCAAATTGTCGACAAGGGAAGCAGAAACATGCTAGCTTGGCTGAGTACTCTAACCAAGTTCGAGAGCGATACCAACTTGGGTTGAATGCCCGAGGACCTTGGCTGAAAATACACATGGGGTACGTTCGCAGAACCGGCTGCATTGTCATTCAAACCATGCTCGCCTTCACCCAGTTGAACTTTGCGTTTAACACTAATGTGCATACACTGCTTTAGGACCCGTGGCGAAAGGGGTAATGTAAATCGATGTAAAAGTGAGACAACCTGACCGGGCCCCTTGCACCGCTGTAACGCCGTATTTGAGGATCACATATATGTAATCATATATGATCCAGTCTTATCAATTCGCAAACATTTCTCAATTATGGTGTCAGTTTTTCAGAATTATGAGCTATCACCTGCCCAATAAACATTTTAAAAACAGTCAGTGTTAACAACAGCAAATAATTCATTTTTTCTCATTTGCCTTTTGCTGAATGAAACAAATCTCGTTTTTATTAAGTAATATTGCCCTCGAAAAATAGCAAGGATGTCTGGGTAATATTGTTGTCAAAGATTCCCGCCCACCCACACACAATTGTTCCCATCCAGTTGTTGGAATACCACAGACAGTTGTTGTTGGGATACTACAGTTGTGTTGCATTAGCGTTTTGAAGCGAATTAGGCTACCCCATGCCATTTCCTTTAACATAAAAGTGGCTCCAGAAAGCGGCAGGAACGAAAAGAGCAAGATGTATGGGTGGCAAAGCTGTCAAAACTATCCTCATTTGGGCGAAGCGTGTTGAAGAGGACGCTAAGTCTGACCCCCAGCCCGGCAACAGCAATGAGTGTGAAACTCAGCCACCTGGGTAGGCTAATAATTACATAACGTTTACTGTCTGGTGTATGCAGTTGACATGGCTATTAAACGTCATAAAAATGCACATATAGGCCTAGGCTATACCAGGCAGCAGCCAGGTTAGATAGAGTAAACTATGTGCAGGATGTAGTCGGAAAATAGCTAAAGCTAGATAGACTAAATGTAAACTAGCATATCTAACGAACATAAAATCAAATATTCACCATCGAAGTGACTGTTTTTTTATTACTAGTACCCAGATAGCACACATGACAGATCGAAACGTCTTTCATAACGTCGGATAAGCCTCGGTAAATGATCAGATTTTCTTCTCATCTCTGTGCTGTATTTAAACGTCGCAGATACGTCGGCTCATGACTGACTGTTCCATTATGCTCATTCCGTGTTGTAGCAAGCAAAATCTAGAGCCAGAGACTCGCGAGTCAGAGCCGTTCACTTTTTAAACCGTAATCTATCTTCACATAGAAGGAGCAGTCGTTACCCTTAATTGTACATCATAAGTAGCATAAATTTCCTTGCGCATCGCTAAGCTCAACACTCAATAATTTCACCTGACGATAGGTCGGTAAGGGGCCCGTTGGTGAGATCTGCACTCGGGCCCGCCAAGTCCTTGTTACGCCGCTGTGAGAGATGTCGTTTATGGTCAATGCACGCTGTAAAGCAGCGTAGACTTATTTCAATAGCGCATTAAGCTTCCGCGGGCCACATAAAATGACGTGGCTGGCCACATGTGGCCCGCGGGCCTTGAGTTTGACACCTTTGCCGGTCAGACCCCCTCCTTTCCCCCCTCCTCTGATCCTCCTCAAATCCTAACTGGAACCTCTCCTCTTCCCTCTTCACCCCAACCCCTTGTTCCTCTATATCACCCCCCTCCTCCTCCCAACTACCTCAATTCACCCAATTGTCCAAATCAGCTACAAGGAACAACCCCCAGCATGGTATGCCAGATTACCAGTCCAGGCCTGGTTGCAACCGATACTGGAATTGAACGCCATTTATTGATAAGCATATACCGAGTTGAGGAAACTATGTGACCACCTGACTTGTATGGTTATTGCTCTGACTGTTTCATTCTGAGGCCTCTCTGTAACCTGGATTTCAAGATGCTTCTATATGTAACAGATGGTAAAGGATCTCAAAGTTTGAATAACAAGGATGCAACTTGACAAGGGCCCAGTAATCTCCCTCTGTTTCTGAAATGGCTTCATCTTGTAGATGTAGTGAAGAATAGTTGACCCCTGATTTATACAGTAGACGCCAATGTAACTTCAAAAGTGATTAAGATCATTTTACTTAGAGAGGTAAAGGACGTAGAAGGCTCGTAACACAAACTGTCAGGATACAGTCAGCTTAGTAACATCTCAGATAAATGCAACAATTACAGTAAAATGTGGAATATATTCAAAAACCTTCCACGGGTACCTCACACTACTGAGCATGTTTACTGTCCATCTCTTGAGGCTTAATGTGGTAATGCTGCCTTGTGTAATTTCGTTTTCTAGGACCAAAGCTGCACCGTTGAGCTGAATAAACAGCATATATATGAAATATTCAGTCAAGAAATGAAGCAAGTCGGGGCCAAGGAAAAAGAAAAAAAGTGAATATTTATTTTTAACAAACTCACATCAGACTCAGTAGTACAATGCATACAGTAGGAATACCTACAACAGTGTAAAAACCAGCTTTGGAACATGATATTCTACTAGACACTTGAATTTCCTTTGGTCATTTCAGAGTAGAACCTGTCTCATCAGCAGTGAACAGTCTCAGGCCAACAAACTGAGCCAGAGGGGAAATGATAATGGAGGTCAACATCTGGAAGTCAGGTGGCTGAGCCGTTAGGGAATCGGGCTAATAATCTGAAGGTTGCCAGTTCGATTCCTGGACGTTGTGTCCTTGGGCAAGGCACTTCACCCTACTTACTTCGGGGGAATGTCCCTGTACTTACTGTAAGTCGCTCTGGATAATAACTAAAGCCCCCTACCTGGTGTGACACTGCTTCTGTTCTGAGGGCCACACTTGACGCTCCAGAGGCCCTTAACCTGAAGTGTTTATTTAGTCAAACGCTCAGTTAGGCTGCTGGCCCAGCGCTTGGCCGTGGTCATTATGGGAATGAGGGAAAGAGATTCTCTGGAACAGAAGCCCTTGGGTTTGGTTTGTGTTCAGTAATGTGAGACTAGGAGTGCGTATGGAAGAGTATACATATCAATTTTGAGGAATTATGATGTTTTAAATGTAAGTAAGCTAGTATTAGCTTGACTTGAATAGACTGCTATTCAAGTGGAAGATACACAGGTGCTTTTGTTGAACATCCAAAACAAGGTAAAAGCAGACTCATGGCCATCTATAACTGTTCACTTGTAACTAATAAATATACCAAAATATATTATAAACTGCAGTACCTGTTTGAAACCCTTGTTATATGCATGCTTCCTGAATAGCAGCATCAAAATCTGCATTACATTAGTAACTGGGTCCAATGAACAGTAGTCCAGAAATAGAAAAAAGACAACAAAAGTCAAAATTACATTATACCATGCTCATTAATGGGTACCAATCATTATAACATTGGGGACCCTATTCTGCATCATAATATTGGGGACTATAATCTGCTTTGACCTTTTAATCTCCTTCACAAGGATAGAACTGCATACCAGCACTATGACCTAAGAAAAGAGACGGGGGGGGGGGGGGGGGGTGCGAAGGAAGGAAGGAAGGATGTTAGAAACAGGGTTTAGGAGTGGGAGGAGACCAGGAAGTGGTTAATGCCCCATTTCATGTCAGGGTCTTCATGCAGGGTGGAAACAGAGGTCACAAAAATGGATGTATATATGTACTATAAACAGTGGCGGTTCTACACGGGGGCCTACGGGGGGCAGGGACCCTGTTGAAATCCCCCCCCCCCCCAAGCTGATTGAGAAAGCTGAGGAGCTGGAAGAGGGAGAGCCAGCCGTTTGTATGATTTTAGTGTAAAGCAAAATTTTAGTATTTTATGTTTTTTTATGTGTGACCCTGTGATTAAACACTGGCCCCACCTTGGCCCCCCCCAGTAACATCTGTCTAGACTTTGTCCATTGACTATAAACACGACCAGTGGCGGAGTGAGGGTAGCAGATGCAGATACAGATACACAATGCAGGCGAGACAATACCACCAAAAATACATTTCTATCAAGTTAGTATTTCCCCTTGGGGACAACAAAGTATAGTGGCGCTTGATCTCCTTGCGGAGTTGGGAGCTGTCTAAATGGGACATGCCTATACCAGGAGTACTGTGTGTGTGTGTGTGGTTGGGGGAGGGCTGAGGATTCTTACCAGCAGAGCAGCTGTACCCAGGAACAGGCCCAGAACCAACGGAGCTTTGTCCTTAAACAGGTCGACGATGGCTGGGGGACAGGCCTGGGGGAGGGAATCTGTTAAGTTTTTTCGGTTCAGAATCGTAAAACTATTTATTTCACACTCTAACAGATACAACAGCTTATCCGGAAAGCCTCTAAATTGTGGAAGTACAGGGTCGGGGACGAACTGAGAACTTCTTGCTGTCCCAAGTGTCTCCTTCCAGAGCGAACTTGACTCAGGTGCAACAACTGCCACTACGAATGAGACATTCGAATTGGAGACCCAACATTCAATGACGTTTTCTACAGTGCATACTCACAGGCATAGTGAACAATTCAATGAAGCTTTGTTCGGGGCACGTCTTTTTGACCAGAATGTCCAGGGCTCCCACTAATCCACAGCACTGGAACTACGACGTGATGGAGCGGGACAGACGGACAACAAGAGTTTTCCAACTCTTGAATATACCAAAACTGCAGATATTTCTATGCATTCTAAATGCTAATCACAGACTGTACAGGTGAAAATGTATACAGGAAGAATATTATTGGAACATTATTTGAGTTTTGCTGTGAAGTGTAGGTTTTGAAGTGACAGTATTTTCGTATGTGTGTGACGGTATGTTTGTTTACCCAGTTATGCATTAAGGTCAGAGTGACCGTCATGCTAGGGTCCTTCGTATTCAAATACTTTGCGTACACCGTCTTGTAGAACATGGCCATCTGCTCCCCCACCTGGTACAGAGAAGTATTTACACACATAGCAACCCTCTTTACACACATAACAACACTCTTCAGAAGGTAGACCAAGCCAATGATGTGGAACTGGTCATCAATACAAAAGTGTGGCTTGATTCCATCCCTTGAAAGACCTGAACAAACGAAAGCTTTGGTTGCGAGTTGCGTCAATATTAAGCTCCATTGCTGCAATAGTCAACAAAGGAATGTATTCTGCATCCGTGTTGGGCAGTTTGCTCTACATGACCTCACTGTCTCCTACCCTCCTACCCTCCCTCTCCTCTTCCCTTTCTCCCACTCACCTTTTCACTCCTTGTGAAGGCGATCACTCCTGCTGCAATCACTGACACACATAGCATGGACAGAAAGACGGCAAACTGGGAAAGGGGGATAGAGAGAACTTCAGTATTGTGACAGAGAGCCTTTATTACTTTTATACTGGGGGGGCAGATGGCTGAGTGGTTAGGGAATCAGGCTTTTAATAAGAAGGTTGCTGGTTTGAGTCCCGCCGTGCCAATGACGTTGTGTCCTTGGGCAAGGCTTTTCGCCCTACTTGCCTCGGGGAGAATATCCCTGTACTTACTGTAAGTCGCTCTGGATAAGAGCCTCTGCTAAATAACTAAATGTAAACGTGAATGTTCTGAATATAATAACAATGTTTGATCTATACCCAGCTATATTAGCTCATGAGAACATGACCCGTGGTCATATCCAAAATATAAATATGCTTATCTATGAATTATGGTGCTTGTGAGACTTGGAAATGTGTGTGACGCTAGATTGTAGGTCAGAGGTCACAATGTTACCAAAGTGTATAATGCCATGCGACTTTGAACAAGGAAAATAGGAGGAAAGTCAAGGCCATTTCTAGGAGCCCTATTTAAAGATTAAACAAAAGCTATGTAGCACCATGAATGCGGCATCTTCTGTCCGTGCTTGCGAAGACTATGTTAACCCCCCTGACGTTTCTAGTGAGAGTGAAACGTTCCATTATGTGATACAATTTAACTGCCCTTCATTCCTGTATTCTTTGTCCAGTCCTCTGAGATGCTCAACTTGAGTGTATCAGCCACTTGCACCCTACAGATCTGTAATACTTTGATTTTGTCTTGAACTTGTACTTGGCAACTGAAATTGACTTCACAGCCATAGGGTACAAAAGAGACTTCATCACTTGAGACACACACAAACATCCACTAATCTCTCCTCTCTCAGACCTCCATGTTTACAGTAATGACAAGTAGCTAATAGGTGAAAAGAAAGAAAACCCGCAGAAAACCCGCCGACGCTTTGCCTTCTGGGGCCGCGTGAAGCTGCAGCTTCTTGTCCGCTCTGGTCTCACCACTGTCAGGGCGCCACTGCTCGCGCTGCAGGCACCAACGACTCCAAACACGGCCACCACCAGTATCACTGCACCCAGGACGATCAGCACTATCACACCTGGGAAGGAGGGAGATGGAGAGAGGGGGAGAGAGAGAGGGAGATGGAGAGAGGGGAAGAGAGAGGGGGGGGGGAGGGGGTAAATGGAGAGGGGGAGGGAGAGAGATGGAGAAGGGGGAGGGAGAGAATGAGGGAAGGAGGGGTAAAGAGAGGGGGGGGGAAGGAGGGCGGGAGAGAGAGAGAGATTGGAAAAACAAAGCAGGTAGTTTAACAGTCAAAATATATTTAAAGGTCGCAAAGAAAGTCGCTACGCTACATTCATTTCAAGTTCAACTTCCTCTTTGCTGCATGTGATGTACCCTTCTGATAAGACTGGAGTCACAGTAACTCACCGATGACAAACTGCCGTGTGTTGAAGTCAACATCAAAGAGGCCTTGTGTGTCGGCGCCAAACCGCAGCCACAGACCCAGGCCCAGAATGGCAGCACCAAGCAGCTGGACCACAGGGAAATAAAACCACTCAGATTCAAGTCTGTGCGTGAGACATGGGTGTGTAAACCTCGCCTTGTTTTCCCAGGTTAACCCTTTTACAGTCCACAAGTCAACGACAATTAACAATGCAAGTGGGATAGGGAACCTAAGCGTAAGCTTATGAATCTATTATTATTACCGTATTTTCCGCATATTTTGAGAAAATTAAAGGATTTTAAGTGCGCCTTATAGTCCGGAAAATACGGTATTATTATATGTCAGTTTACAATGTGTTTGATAATGCGTGTGTCAAGATCTATAATCTGGTGCTCAATGCTGGCCACTGGCTTTATGCATGCACAGTTGACCCCGGCTTCAGATGATGTCTGGAGCGTTGGGAATGCCATTTGACATAGAGGCTTGAGAAAGACAACAGCGTTTATAATGAGACATACTGACTTCTTAGTGAGCAAAACTTCCTTTAGAGTCTTAGGCAACAACCAGGGAGATGCAGTGTTAGGTGTTGAGACAAGATGTTAATACTATTCTCAATGTATTTAGAAACTTTAACGTTTGTTCAGGCTGTAGGGCTGACAAACAGCCATTCCATGAGTTTTGAAGTGAATAGCCAGGTGCAATGCGCACTTCTTTAAAGAAAGAAAGGTTGGCAAGAAGGCAACTAGCTATAACTATCTAGACTCACCATTATGCCATGCCCGTATTACCATTTAGTGAGACCTGAAGTGAAGCCATACCATTCAAGTCAGTTGTGAGTGTGACTTAGTTTTTTTTTTGTTTTGCATTTGTAGTGGGCTGTAGCACAGGTAGTTTACTTGTTGTCGAATACGAGGGTGGGGATGAAGAGGAGGGGGTTTACGAATCTCCTCTTTTAGACGATTATTTAAATCATGAGGTCAGATTTACATAGGTTGTAAAGCAAAGCTGTTGATCATGTTTAAAAAGTCAGTAAAGCCAGCTGTAAAATGATTTGTTACTATTGTGTATCTAATATAATTGTTTTCTTTCAGGTAAGATTTCTGATGTAAATCTCTTTTAGGATGCTTATATAGCAAACTATTGGCAGTTTGACTCTAGTGAGGCTGTTAATCGGGTTTAAAAAGCCAACAATATAGAGCAGGGCACCGTTAGTAAGACTATTGATACACATAGTACATACAGTTCAGTTTACAGGACATACTCAAGGGTATTTGCATAGCAATGACGACCGTTCTGTTCTAATTTCAGGTATGAAGAGAAAATGAAACAGCAGCAGCACATCCAGTTTGCAGTGAGGTTGTTTAGTAAAAGGAAGGTTTTATCAATATGTTTGTAGATGACAAGCATTTATTTTTGTCTCTTTTTCAGATAAAGGTGCCTTCAATTAGCTACACATTTTCCAGGAGCTTGCTCGACCGCCTTTTTGCGAGGGTTCAGGGAATAATTTTCCAGTATGCTTGCATGTTAGATTGCATGTTAGATTGGAAATAAATACAGCACAAACATAAATGTGGTGTTTGGAAATATATGTGGTGGCAGGAAATAAAAGTCCCAAAAAATCAATAAATGTGGCATGAGGAAATAAAATAAAAGTCCCATGAAATAAATAAATGCTGTCTTTCCAAAAATGTCATTTTGAAATCAGTAAATTTATTTATTTATTGATGTAGGTAAATGATTCAGCTATATAATTATATGATGCTATATTTATCTATTTATTACCATCTTTTTTAATTTCAGGGTTTATTTCATGGCCATATTCATTTATGTATTTATCTATTTATTTACCTATCTATTTATTTATTAAATTTTGACTGACATGGTATTCCATATTTTTAAGTTGACATTGCTATTTACGATACACTTTAGTATTAAAAAAAACTGGTGAAAATGGTTGTTCGTGGACAAATGACTACAACCCCCCACTTTCCCCCTTAAGCGTGTCCGCAGTTTGACAATGAGAAACAAAATTACCGTAGCCTACTTACGGCGAACACGATGTTGAAGATGATGAGAATAACCTTGCACAGCTGTCCGCACAGATCCAGAGCCATGATGTCAATTTAACCCTATTTACTCAGAAAAACAGACGGGTAGACGGACTTTTGGCACAAGGTTTCAGCCTGCAATACGGAACAACAAATAACACAATGTTAAGGCTGTTACTTAACGGTTCACATAAAGGCATTTCATTTAATGCTTTGTTGACTAGTATGAAACTACAAAGACGGTCATAGATGCTGAAGCGCGATTACAGTCGGTTTTGTTATCACATGAAGTAGCCTATATTGTAAAGCACCAGTCAACATAGACATTAAAACATCTAATTAACATTTTGATAGACTTCACTGTGTCGAATCCTAGTACTTATTTACCCAGTCGATTACTGAGAAGCAAATTAATGCTATACAAACATCCTATCTGTGTAGTTATCTATGAAATAGGCCTAGTTTACCGGCAATGGTCCGCGTTGAAATGCAACACGTTGAACTCCAAATTACGACTGGGATAACAATTTCCAGAATTTCACACTCCGACAGGACAATTATTTTATATAAAAAGCCCAACCCTTTACATCAACCGGAGGAGTTGATTGGCTCATAGTGTTGAATGATGTGGACCAACTTCAGTGGGAGCAGACTGTCACACCTGCGCAAATACCGGAGTTTGAAGTGCAGGGACCCGATTTTTCAGAAACGAAATTTAGGATATTCAAAATGATTTTCATGAAAGCACATAGGACACACAAAATCTGAGTTGACATCTGGTGACATTTTAGGGAATGGAGGAATAGAAGGTTCACAAACAGGCTTCATACAGTTACTCAGGTGAGAGAGTCACCTGAGTCAGGTGGCTGAACGGTGAGGGAATCGGGCTAGTAATCTGAAGGTTGCCTGATCGATTCCCGGCCGGTGCCATGACGTTGTGTCCTTGGGCAAGGCACTTCACCCTACTTACCTCGGGGAGATGTCCCTGTACTTACTGTAAGTCGCTCTGGATAAGCGCGTCTGTAAAAAAAAAAAAAAAAACTAAATACTACTCACAGAACGTTATTTAGAGTGACCAGATTTGAGTTTGTGAAAAAGAGTCTAATTTTTTTTGACGTGCAGGGCCCAAATGATTCAGGAGTGTTTGTCACAGTAACCCTCCCCTCTATCTTTCCTTTGCAAGTAGGGTGACCAGAAAGCATGACCCTGAAAAGGAGGACACTTGGGTCCAAAAAGGAGGACAATCCCAAGAAGTTGTTGATCGGGGGGATGGGGGCCATTGGTATGAAATGAAGACAATGACATTAGTAATTGTAGTAATTTTAGACATGCATGTCTATGCGACAGAGCTTACAGAAGGAATGATATTGATCTTTGCTGCTCTTAGTGGTTTAGTGGAGTTCTGAACTAGAGTCTGGAGTTTGGCATTTGAAAGCTTACTACAATTGGCACTGAAGCCCAATCAAGTGGTAAATTGCGACGGTGGGCACTGTGCAGGAAGGGTCAAAAATGAGGACAAAAGGGCGAAAAGGAGGACGCAACATCGGCCCAGACAAACGGCTGGAAAATCGGACTGTCCCGCCGACATCCGGACATCTGGTCAACCTATTTGCAGGACGATTGAGGCGTCTGAGAGACCAGAGAGGTAATGTTAGACCAGAGAGTAAGCTTAATGAACTGCTGGTTATGGAAATATCAATTAAATGAGCAGATCATTAGTGTCTTCAATTTCCATTTGTTTGTATTGCTTAAAGATCATTTTAGCTGCATGAGTAGGCTGGATAGTAGGTGCTGTACACCTGCAAATACTGTATGGGTTTTGTTAATGGTCTCCCTCAGTGTTGGTTCTGTAGATAGATGTGGAGGGTAGTTAGAGGGTAGGTAGTTATGGAGGGTAGTTAGAGGGTAGGTAGTCAGGTTCTAGGTAGATGTGGATGGTAGTCAGGGTGTAGGTAATCAGTGTGTAGATAGGTGTGGAGATTATTCAGGGTGTAGGTAGGTGTGTTGGGTAGTCAGATTGTAGGTAGTCAGTGTGTAAGTGGCTATGGAGAGTAGTCAGGGTGTAGGTAGTCAGGGTGTAGGTAGTCAGGGTGTAGGTAGCTATGGAAAGTAGTCAGAGTGTAGGTAGACAGGTTCTAGGTAGATATGGAGGGTAGTAAGGGTGTAGGTAGGTGTGGAGAGTAGTCAGGGTGTAGGTAGGTGTGGAGTGTAGTCAGGGTGTAGGTAGGTGTGGAGTGTAGTCAGGGTGTAGGTAGTCAGGGTGTAGGTAGCTATGGAGGGTAGTCAGGGTGTAGCCCCCCCCCCCCTGCTCCTCCCTGCCTGCTGTCACCTGCGTCAGGCCACTCTTCATGTACTCTCCCAGCGCATTCCACCTGTTAAGAGACTCTCTGACGTGCTTGAAAGTCAGGTTGATTCTGTCAGGCCTTTCCTTGATGTCTGTTATCATCATGGGAGTCATATGGCTGAGCGGTGAGGGAGTCCGGCCAGTAATCAGAAGGTTGCCGGATCGACCCGCCCCCTGACTTGGTGACGGGGGGACGACAGATTTATTTTGCTGCAGGAAGTTTCACCGTGGATAAATGTAAGTATAAATACATAAATGTAAGTATAAATGAATAAATGTAAGTATAAATGAATAAATGTAAACACATGAAAACGTAAACATATATATATATACACACAAATACATGTAACATTTATATATTTCGTGTCATTTATTTAAGCTTTGTGTTATATAATTATTTATTTATCCAAGTATTTATTTATTTAGTTTTGGCCCCTATAATCCTCCATAGTTATCTTTGTATGAATATCATAATCACACCAATGAAAAAGTTTTAGCTTCATGTTTGGGTCGATGGTAGGCTACTGTGCAGAGGATGCAAGACAAGCAGCGTTCAAGAGAACTAGTAGGATATAGCCTCCTAATGTGTAAAGGTGAAGCGAAGCGTCGGTGCGCAAGGATGATATACAGTCGAAATAAACTTGATTCGTATAAATGGGCAAATCATAATTAAATAAGGCATATTTATATAACAGTGGATACCGCTGTTAAATATATTTTTCTTGATACAAAATGTGTGCCGGGGGGTAAACACTTTTCACTTTTCAAAACGTGATTAAAACAGTTAATGTACAATTAAATGTAGCCTACGCCCCTGTTTAACACTGATAACAGACCACGGCCTGGACTCTAAACAGACTGGGTGTAAAGAGCGCCATCTGCTGTTTGATGACGTTTGCTGTATTATGACGTAATTAATCAAATAAACTATAAAATGCCGTTCTGATCACCGCTCTCATTTCTTATTGAACATTTTCTTGGACAAGGATTTGGATCTATCTCTACGACGCTTTCACCTCGACGAATTCGTATTGGAACACAGAAATATCATAATGTAAGTACATTTTCAGATTGTTTTGTGTGACAGATGGAATAATGTGCGTTGGTGATATATCACAGTTTATGGTTCGGGTGTTGTTGTCGGTTGTTCTTGTTTTTTATATGAAAAGTGTTGTGCTAAATATGGGAGCATTGTAGTTACCATAGGGCTCCAGCAGGGGGAATGTAAAACGATTGAGCTAGGTTTAGGTGCACGTCGCTCCCTCCCTTCAGTTGTGAAATACATGATGATGTGAGGGAAAGTTTTGTCCGTGCATCGTATAAAAATATAAAATGCAGTGTTTAAGTGTTATGTGACTGTGTTTATGTTGTTATCACAGTTTGTTTGTGAAATAAGTTAGTTGACTTCATGACGAAGAGCGAGCTAGCTACATTAGCCGTTAGCAACGATAACCCCCACGTGGTGGATGAAAGAGTGGTACTTATCGTGCTTGTCATGTTTTCTATAGATATTTCTGTAATGTACGGAGTACTGTTGTACATGATGTGAGGGAAAGTTTTGTCCGCGCATCGTTTATCCAATTACACCCCGTTTCAGGGCATTTACATATGCACCTTTTTCAAGTTGTAAGGAAGATACGTGACTTTTTCAAGTTGTAAGGAAGGTATGGAGACTTTTTCAAGTTGTAAGGTTAAAATTTTCAAGAGATGTTCTCGGGTAGATGTGAAGGTAGATAATACATTAATCTGAAAAAGTTATTGTAACCTATTCTTCTCTGTGTTCTTTGGAAAAGTCAATAGATTCATTTTCAAATTTCGCCGTCAGCTGTTTGATGACGTTTGCTGTATTATGAGTAATTCATCAAATAAAGGCGTTCTGATCACTGTGCTCAGTTTTACATAAACATTTTATTGGAGAAGGATTTGGATCACTGCAACGCCTTAACCTTGACTAATTCGTATTGGAACACAGAAATATAATAATGTAATATTGTCAGATTATTTTGCACCTTAAGTTGTAAGGTTTACATTTCCAAGACATGATTTCATGTAGATATGTAAGTAGATGTTAGATTATAAAAAAAAAAAGTAATTATATTCTCTTTGTTCTTTGGAAAAGTCTGTCTTTTCATGGGTCAGGTGTGAAAGCGTCTCTCTCAAACCAGACTGCAACAGCAAGTGTGACCTGAGGCAGTCTTTGAGGAAGAGACATGGAGAAAGATACGACAGACTCATCCCAGCCCGAGGTGAGTGAGGGAAGAGAGGGGAGTCTGTCTGGAGACAAGCGGACCTTCATCAGGGTGTTGAACGTGAGGCCTCTAAGTTCGGAGGACATGGACCTGGTCGAGCCCTCGGATCTGCCCCCTCCTTCAGTACCCGCTACTGGGTCAAAAGACCAGCTGGAAGCCCTGGAGGTTGCGTCCACTTCCCAGGGCGTCAGTGGAGTGGAGAGAATGCCCTCTGGCATAGCCAGCAGACCCAGTGGAACCCCCTCTCCGGATCTGCAGGTGGAGGCCAAGGCCAGTCTGGGCTCTGTGGCAGCTGAGGTGATCGAGGCGGTCATCAGCAACGTCCTGGCAGCCAGGGCCGCCCTCCAACAAGAAGCTCAAGGGCCTGTGACCTGTTCCTCTGTGAGCTACTTCCTCTCTGCTGTCTGTGCCGACGTGCAGACTCTACCGCTGCTGAGGAGGTCAGGGAGCAGCAGTCGGTCTTCTGGAAGGTCCCTTGGAGAGCTCCTGACCACCATGTCGAGGACCAACGTTGTCCAGGCTGTGGAGCTGAAGCTGGAGGAGCAGTTTGGGCCGTGTAGGAAGGAGGGCTCGTCCACATCTCCATCCAGCCTATCACTGACTGAGGATTGGGTCATGATCCCTTATCTGGGGAGCGGTCGCTATGGACATTTCCTGGCCAATGACCTGGTCGAGGAAATCATCGAATCCGTAAAAAGTGCTGTTGAGCTGCTGGAAAGCCAGTCTTCAACATCCAGAGCAGGGAACAGCTCCTCCCTCACAGGATGGGACGCATTGGATGTTTCCTCTGCAGCCAAGAAGATGGTCTGCAAGGCAGCAGCCAGACTGACCCCCCTGGTGAGCTCTTCCAGGATGGGAGATGTGACGGCGGACGAGAGCGTCTCTTTGATGAACGAGACGTCTCTGGAAAGTTTGCCCCCGTCTCTCATCAGGCTTCTGTTGATCCGGTCTGTCGACACGGTGACAGCAGCCTGCAGAGCCATAAGCAGTGAGTTCTGCTATCGGGAGAGCGTGAAGAACGAAGGCCTGACAAAACTCCAGGAGCTGGCCAACGAACAGATGTTGGCCTGTCTGAACAAGGGCATAGAGGAAGTGGAGATTGATGAGCTCATCGAAGGCATCTCAGCCATCTCGGATCATTCGCTGATCCTAAGGCGCCCGGAGTTGTCTTTCTCCCACATCTACCGCTCCTTGTTCGTTGACACCCTCCTGCCAGGGAGTGGACACAGAACAACCGAGGTCCTGGAGACCTTGATTTTTTTATGTCCTCAGGGCCCACCCACAGCTGGAGAGAGCCTGGCCCATGATGACACACGAGTGGGAACCATCATTAAAGAGTACGTGATCAAAGGAAGAGATGTGTTCCAGCAGGTCTTGAGGAGAGCAACTCAGAAGCTCTCTCGCCATCCGGCGACCACCCGTGACTCACCTCATGCGGCCAATCCAGAGAGCTCAGAGCATCCATCTCTGCTGGTCTCCTCTGAGAACTGTGAGAACCTGCTTGGTGTGATCCTGGATGATCTCCATGAGGTGGTTGAGCAGCACAAGGCCTCAGCTAAGACGAGATCTGGTGGCAGGAAGTTCTGGGAGCAGGTCCACTCCTCCAGCCAGCTGCTTTATGACAGCACGCTGAGGACCCTGCAGAAAGCTGCAGACAAGCTGTCGGCTCTCGAAGATCGTGCGTTTGAGATCATCCCCCCGATGCCCTCCAGACAGGAGCCCATCCACAGCTGTGCTGAGAGCTCGGTTCAGGGTCAGCTGCAGAAGAGCCAGGAAGTGAACCTTCCCTCGACCTCTAGCCTGTCCTGCCAGGAGACCCAGGACCGCAGGGTCAGGATCCTGACGGAGAGAGTGATGGACGACACTCTGTGTGAGTCTGCTGCTGCAGCTCCGTGTCCTGGGGCAGATCTCGGTGAGCTCAGCCCTGCAGCGGTCATCATCGATGCTGGGACAGCGTCTACCTCTGCAGGCGAGACCAGAAAGCCTAAAAAGGGCTTGAAGTGGTTGAGCAAGAAAGTCAAGCTCTTCAAGAACAAGGTGGGTTAGTTATGTAATAGAGCTTATAGAGCAGAGCTTATAGTATATCGTATGAGTACAGAATGAATGATCATGGGTTGGTTATTCATGTAATGGAGCATGTATAGAATGAAGAGGCACTGTTGGGACTGAGTGGCTGTTGTTGTTCTTAATCCTGATGCTTTGGTGGACTGAGAGGTGTTGTCATATAGTTTCCATAGATTCCAGCATGTTCTGTGTTTTCTGCAGTTTCTGAAGAGAAAGACGGAGCCCAAGAAGCCCTCAGCCCAGGAGGAACTTCCCCCCAGCTCTCACGTCACACCTGGTGAGCGTCCACCACTGCTTGTCATCCTTAATGAATCACAAAGTGATCCTGCAGATTTGGCTAATTACTCTGACAAAGCCTAACTTTGAATTCACCAATTTAAAATGTCTTGTCACAGGGGCCAAGTGTGGTTCGCATGCCAATCTGGAGCAGTCGAAGGACCACGAGACCAATCAGGAGCCCCCTAGATGTCCTCTACACGTACGAATGTTCCGTGCGCTTCAAAAGTCCATCGTCAAGCCATTCAAGATGTCTTGGAGCCAGTAGGACGGCCTACTGATACGTTTAAGTATCCAGCACGTAGTAAAGGGCTGGCTGGCTCTGTCCCTCTCTCACATACACACACCTTTCTCTCTCTCTCTCTCTCTCTCTCTCTCTCTCTCTCTCTCTCTCTCTCTCTCTCTCTCTCTCTCTCTCTCACCCATCCCGGCACCCGCAGCACTTTACATTATGCCTCTCATTCACTCATTCATACACCCCCACAGCGAGGGAGCTGCCATGCAAGGCTAGCCTGTTCATGGGGAGCAGCTTGGGGTCCAGTGTCTGGCTCCAGGACACTTGGACACAGGGCCTGGATGCTCTCCAGGGGGCTGATGTGGGATGTTTGTTCTGGTTTCCTGCCTCTCGGTTCTTCTACCCTGCAGGTCTCCTGGTCCACTTTCTCCCGAACAACAGAAGGACCGTTGCCAAGGAGCCAGAAATGTACTTTCAGCAGTACGGACGAGGACTAGGTCTTTCTCACCTGGCTGGAACTCGCTGGGCTGAGTGGATATCAGGAGAAGACCATCACAGAGACTCACTACCGTCTGGAACACTCTACTGTATCTGATCATTGTCAATAAACTAGTTATATTACAGTTGGAGTGTAACAGTCCTGTTTGTTTTCCTAACAAAGCTATCGCACAGGGTGGTGCGCAGTGACTTAGAAAAGGTTCCAAGATTCTGATGTACTTATGTGTGTTGTGGTTGGACACAATGCTATAGCCAACAGGTAAATCAAAAGGCAGAAATGCACATTCACGACAATGTAGACAGAGTAATGGACAATGCAGACAGAGTAATGGACAATGCAGACAGAGTAATGGACAATGCAGACAGAGTAATGGACAATGCAGACAGAGTAAGGGACAATGCAGACAGAGTAATGGACAATGCAGACAGAGTAATGGACAATGCAGACAGAGTAAGGGACAATGCAGACAGAGTAATGGACAATGCAGACAGAGTAAGGGACAATGCAGACAAAGTAAGGGGAGTTTGAGGGAGAGTCAGAGGATGAGGCAGAGGATGAGGCAGAGTTCGGATTAGAGGAGGAGGAGCAAGAGGAAGGGAAGCAAGCAGAGGAAGAGGAGGAGTTGGAACAGTGTTGCCAATTTAGCGACTTTGTCGCTATATCTGGTGACTTTCCAGACCCTCTTGGCGAATTTATTAGCAAAAGGCGACTAGCGACAAATCTAGCGACTTTTTTGTCATTTGGCGGGTTATTGTGTTGACAAAGCACTGAAAAAGCATCTCACATATCCCGTCCTGCAGTTCACGTTTCAATCGATCTCACGAGAGTACAGCGAGAGCTGTCGCTGTCTCCTCTCCACTCACACAGCGCCTGTGCGGCCAGTCTGACTAGATAGCAGACCCACAGTCCCAGCCAGACTGCACCGTGACCGCTCTGAGCAAGAACTGCCTGCAGATAAAACGCGCGTGCGCAGCTTACCTCCAATCACAGACGATGATTTTGAGCAGTTGGCAGTTGCTTGGTGGTGACTCGATATTTGTAGATATGTATTTGTTTAAATATTCACGTATTTTCATCTCACACTCAAATATCCCTCACACTCTGTCCCAGACAGTCAGTCTCAATCACACACAAGCTGACATTTATTTGCATAGTAGAATGGCTCATTCAAAAGTTTACAGCCAGAAATATAGGAGGGAGTGGGAGTCATACCCTGAATTCAAGGGCTGGTTGAAGCCACATGTCAGGGATGATACGCGGGCATACTGCCTGTATTGCAAATCTGACTTTTATGCAAAGATAGGTGATGTAAGAAAGCACATGGCAACTAAAAAGCATGCCCAAAAGGCAAAACCCTATGGTGCCACACAAAGCAAGTTGCCTGTTATAAATAAAAAAAATTCTTCTGCCAAAAGGGCTGAGGCAACCATTGCTATGGCTATTGCTGAGCACTGTTCGATGTTAGCATGCGACCACATTGGGGAAGCATGCAAAACTGCTTTTGCAGATTCAACCGCTGCCACTCATTTATGCACCGGACCAAGTCCACAGAGATGATCAATAGCGTTCTGGCACCATATTTTTTGAAGAGATTAGTTGCAGATGTGGGCGAGCAGCGATTCAGCCTCCTCCTCGACGAGTCCACTGATGTTAGCGTATCAAAGTACTTTGGTGTGGTTATCAGGTACTTCAGTGAGACCAAGAAAACGTTTCCCTCAACATTTCTGAGGCTTGTCGAGTTGGAGGCTGGAGAGGCCAGAACTATAGCCCATTCTGTTTTGGCATTGCTAGAGACATGCGGCCTTAAGAAAGAGAAACTCCTGGGCATAGGGACAGACAACGCCTCAGTTATGACTGGCGTTAACAATGGGGTGCATAAGGTTCTGAGGGAGGAGTGTGGCCTGAAAGAGCTTGTCCTCCTCCACTGTATCTTGTCACTCTCTGCAGCTTGCTGTCAGCCATGCTTCAAAGGACACAGTGTGTCCTTTGTGTCCCCCGCAGTGTGGAGTACTTAGTAAGGGAGACTTACAATTGGTTTTCAGTGTCTCCAAAGCGCAGAGTATCCTACAGGGCCATATTTGAGACAATAAACTGTGGTGAGAAACCCTTGCAAATTACTGAAGTGTGCGCTACCCGCTGGCTGTCCATTGAACCAGCGGTTTCACGCATTTTGGACCAGTGGGAGGAGCTGAAACCGCATTTCAGCATCACCAAATCTAGCGAGCACTGTTACATGGCTGAGGTTTTGTACTCCATGTACAATGACCCTCAAAATGTGTTCTACTTGACATTTCTGAAGTCAGTGCTGGGTGAGGTACAGTTGGTCATGAAGGCTTTTAAGGGAGAACAAGCAGACCCACTCAAGACATTGATAAAATTATCCAGCAATGGAGTGTCATCCATCTGTCTTAGTTGAATGAAATATATAACACCACAGTGGGCTTTTGGAGTGAAGTTTGGCAGTTTAGGGATGCGGCCTGGGCTGGCCTCAACCCGTTTCAGGAGCTTTCCCAGGTTGCTGTGTCTGTTTTGTCCTTGCCCCACTCAAATGCTGAAATTGAGAGGGTTTTCAGTCAGATGAGTGTGGTCAAAAACAAACTTCGAAATCGGATGTCCTTGCAGACCCTAAACTCCATCCTGTATGTCCGCTATGGTCTGAGGCTGTCTGGAGAGGCTTGCTATGAGCACAAGCTACCAGATAGCGTTTTGCAGCATTTTGGCACATCAGCTGCTTACTCCTTTAAGGCAGCTCCTTCAGTATCTGAACCTGCCATGGATCTGGATGGAAGTGATGATGACTCACTCTGTCTGTGAGCCAGTCCAGTTGTGGGTGTACATTCATTAGGCCACTGCAAAGGGGAAAAAAAGAAAAGGAAAAAAGCAAATGTTATAGTTATGGCAACCAAAAAAATATGTTTGTAAATAAGTTAAATAGTTTGTAGGTCTACATGCATTAGGCTACTGCTTAAAAAAGTAAAGAAAAAATTCAAAGAAAAATCAAAGAATTAATACAAAAGGTCCCTAAACTTCCCTACCCCTCTACTCCTTCCTAACACAACTAAACTACAACTAATCTCACTGCTACAAGACACAGGGTGACAGCCGCTAGCTTCTAACCTAGTGTGTATAACAGAGGGTTACCTACGGGTGTATGTAAACCCCAGGGTGTCTTACCTAGCCCTACTCCACAGACGTCCAGGACAAGGGCCAGAATACAGGTAACAACACAAAACTCCTACGGTTCTCAACAACCACTAACCGAAAACAATATACAACGCTAAATGCTCAATAGTCAATAATCAAATGCTCAATGTTACCAACAATGTTCCTACCAACCTCTCCCCCACCTAGCGCAAACACATACTGACAGCTAAATACAGTGTGATGAGCTCCTTTCCGTTGCCGCGCGTCGACGATTGCGTTGACACTATCGGTTCTGCTACCTTCGTTACCAAGCTATATGGCAACAAAAAAATATGTTTGTAAATACGTAAACAGTTTGTAGGTCTACGTTCATTAGGCCACTGCATACAACTTTTTTTACAAAAGGCATATATTATAGTTATATGGCAACAAAAAAATATGTTTGTAAATATGTAAATAGTTTGTAGGTCTACATTCATTAGGCAACTAAAAAAGAAAAGAAAAAAAGGCTAGCCTTATAGTTATATACTAGCCTGAAAATGTCATACTCATAATTCTAGTCAGAATATGAGTCTGATACTGCTCTATTGGGCTGTGATTTTGGGTTGTGTTTCAACCGAACCAGGAAAAAATGCCTCTTCGCTCAATTGGATATAGCTGGAACTAATCAGAGCACCGTAGTATGACCATAACGTAGACTATCGGGACCAGCTGATAATTTTTTTTTAACTTTTATTGGATCCCATAGGAAGGACGGAAAAAACATATTTTCGATCGACAAATGCCTTTGTCTGAGCTCCTTTGCTGGAGCCTGGAGGTGATGCAGCACAGGCGATCACTCGCCACATTATTTCATTACTTTCCCGCTAGAACTTTGTATTCGCGGGCAAAAAAATAGAACTTTGTATTCGCGGGCAAAATATTAGAAACATTTGCGCATGCGCTCATTATGCAAATGAGCGATGGCGTCATCTAGCGACTTCTGGCGACTTTTGGGCGGGCTAACAGCTACTTTCCTTACAGAATAGTTGGCAACACTGAGTTGGAATGGGAAGAGGAGGAGAACAAAGACCAGCAACTAGAAGAGTGGTTTCTGAAGAGATTAGGGCTACTATCATTAATCATGTGATCAACCATGGTTTAACAATGAGAGAGGCTGGACAGAGTCTAGCCTAATTTGAGTCAATTTACAGTGGCGGGTATAATTCGAACGTTTAGAAATGAGAACAGGTATATAACAATCTACTGTATTGTTCACATGGTCTAATGTACGCATAATAGCTATTTCAGCATGACATACGGTATACTATACATATATTTTAGCACCCATGCATCCATTGACAGCAGTGCACTGCATGATTAGTCACAGTCTGGTGGATTACTGTATCATACTGTGTAACAGCACAGCTGACTGTAAGGGATTCTGATTCTGAGGAAGACATTCTGACAATATTGTTGAAAATAGTATATTATTGTACATATAGATATTCGGACGTATATATATTTCTGTATGTTACAGTTCATGGTACACTGTTCCTGAATCTTCTACAGAGTTGAAAGACAAAGGTTTGGTGGGCAAGGTCACATGTTCACTGATGAGCAAGAGACGACTATCGTGAATGTGGTTTTAATATTGTTTCAAACTTGCAAACTTTTTTCAAAAACTGTCTAAAAATTTTCCCAACCTTTTCAACTTTTTTTGTTAACTTTCTTTTCACACATAACACAACACAAACACGTTTCTAGTTGCCTTTGCCTTGTTCCATGGTAGCTTACGTTTGTTGTGGATGATGCCAGGAAATTACAAAAGCTGCGCAAAGAAATAGTATGTGTGTATACTGTATACAACACAACTTTTTAAAGCATGCGTAACAAATTGTGAGTCCGGTTTACTTTCTAGATTTTTGTCTCCACCCAGTGGACAAAACAGGGTGTGTTATAATTGTCATAATTAAATAAGGCATTTTGGAACATCAACGTCGTCGGTTTATTTTCCAATGTGGGTGGGACAGATTTTTGAAATCGATATAACAGTGGATACCGCTGTTAGATATATTTTTCTTGATACAAAATGTGTGGTGGGGGGTACACATTTTCACTTTTCAAAACGTGATTAAAGCAGTTCATGTACAATTAAATGTACGCCCCTGTTTAACACTGATAACAGACCACGGCCTGGACTCTAAACAGACTGGGTGTAAAGAGCGCGATCTGCTGTTTGATGACGTTTGCTGTATTATGACGTAATTTATCAAATAAACTATAAAATTCCGTTCTGATCACTGCTATTATTTCTTATTGAACATTTTCTTGGACAAGGATTTGGATTTCTAGACGCTTTCACCTCAACGAATTCGTATTGGAACACAGAAATATTATAATGTTAGTAAATATTCCGATTGTTTTGTGTGACAGATGGAATAATGTGCGTTGGTGGTATATCACAGTTTATGGTTCGGGTGTTGTTGTCGGTTGTTCTTGTTTTTTTATATGAAAAGTGTTGTGCTAAATATGGGAGCATTGTAGTTACCATAGGGCTCCAGCAGGGGGAACGAAAACGATTGAGCTAGGTTTCGGTGCACGTCGCTCCCTCCCTTCAGTTGTGAAATAAATGATGTGAGGGAAAGTTTTGTCCGTGCATCGTTTATTCAATTAGCCTACTCCCCTTTTCAAGTATAAGTCCTATAAAATGCAGTGTTTAAGTGTTATGTGAATGTGTTTATGTTGTTATCACAGTGTTGTTACCACAGTACCTTTTCACATGTTATGTTTGTGAAATAAGTTAGTTAGCTTCACGACGAAGAGCGAGCTAGCTACATTAGCCGTTAGCAACGATAACCCCCACGCGGTGGATGAAAGAGCGGTACTTATCGTGCTTGTGTATTTTCTATAGATATTTCTGTAATGTACGGAGTACTGTTGTAATTGTGTGTGCTATATGTTAGCAGCATGACTGCATTGGCCTGTGATTTGAGATGGAGTTGTGAAATACATAATGTGAGGGAAAGTTTTGTCTGTGCATCGTTTATTCAATTACTCCCCTTTTCAGGGCATTTACATATGCACCTTTTTCAAATTGTAAGGAAGATACTGAGACTTTTTCAAGTTGTAAGGAAGGTATGGAGGCTTTTTCCAAGTTGTAAGGTTTACATTTTCAAGACGATGTTCTTGGGTAGATGTGAAGGTAGATAATACATTAATCTGAAAACGTTATTGTAGCCTATTCTTCTCTGTGTTCTTTGGAAAAGTCAGTAGAGGCATCTTCAAATTTCGCCGTCAGCTGTTTGATGACGTTTGCTGTATTATGACGTAATTCATCAAATAAAGGCCGTTCTGATCACTGTGCTCAGTTTTATATTAACATTTTATTGGAGAAGGATTTGGATCACTGCAACGCCTAACCTTGACTAATTCGTATTGGAACACAGAAATATAATAATGTAATATTGTCCGATTGTTTTGCACCTTAAGTTGTAAGGTTTACATTTCCAAGACATGATTTCATGCAGATATGTAAGTAGATGTTAGATTATTTAAAAAAAAAGTAATTATATTCTCTTTGTTCTTTGGAAAAGTCTGTCTTTTCATGGGTCAGGTGTGAAAGCGTCTCTCTCAAACCAGACTGCAACAGCAAGTGTGACCTGAGGCAGTCTTTGAGGAAGAGACATGGAGAAAGATACGACAGACTCATTCCAGCCCGAGGTGAGTGAGGGAAGAGAGGGGAGTCTGTCTGGAGACAAGCGGACCTTCATCAGGGTGTTGAACGTTAGGCCTCTAAGTTCGGAGGACATGGACCTGGTCGAGCCCTCGGATCTGCCCCCTTCTTCAGTACCCGACACTGGGTCAAAAGACCAGCTGGAAGCCCTGGAGGTTGCGTCCACTTCCCAGGGCGTCAGTGGAGTGGAGAAAATGCCCTCTGGCATAGCCAGCAGACCCAGTGGAACCCCCTGTCCGGATCTGCAGGTGGAGGCCAAGGCCAGTCTGGGCTCTGTGGCAGCTGAGGTGATCGAGGCAGTCATCAGAAACGTCCTGGCAGCCAGGGCCGCCCTCCAAGAAGAAGCTCAAGGGCCTTTTACCTGTTCCTCTGTGAGCTACTTCCTCTCTGCTGTCTGTGCCGACGTGCAGACTCTACCGCTGCTGAGGAGGTCAGGGAGCAGCAGTCGGTCTTCTGGAAGGTCCCTCAGAGAGCTCCTGACCACCATGTCGAGGACCAACGTTGTCCAGGCTGTGGAGCTGAAGCTGGAGGAGCAGTTTGGGCCATGTAGGAAGGAGGGCTCGTCCACATCTCCATCCAGCCTATCACTGACTGAGGATTTGGTCATGCTCCCTTATCTGGGGAGCGGTCGCTATGGACATTCCCTGGCCAGTGACCTGGTCGATGGGATCATTCAGTCTGTGAATAGTGCTGTTGAGTTGCTGGAAAGCCAGTCTTCAACATCCAGAGCAGGGAACAGCTCCTCCCTCACAGGATGGAACGCATTGGATGTTTCCTCTGCAGCCAAGAAGATGGTCTGCAAGGCAGCGGCCAAACTGACCCCCCTGGTGATTTCTTCCAGGATGGGAGATGTGACGGCAGACGAGAGCGTCTCTTTGATGAACGAGACGACTCTGGAAAGTTTGCCCCCGTCTCTCATCAGGCTTCTGTTGATCCGGTCTGTCGACACGGTGACAGCAGCCTGCAGAGCCATAAGCAGTGAGTTCTGCTATCGGGAGAGCGTGAAGAACGAAGGCCTGACAAAACTCCA
Source organism: Hypomesus transpacificus (assembly GCF_021917145.1). Lineage (NCBI taxonomy): Eukaryota > Metazoa > Chordata > Actinopteri > Osmeriformes > Osmeridae > Hypomesus > Hypomesus transpacificus. Next base: position 15,214,293 of record NC_061076.1, on the reverse strand, counting down.
GGAGCTGGCCAACGAACAGATGTTGGCCTGTCTGAACAAGGGCATAGAGGAAGTGGAGATTGATGAGCTCATCGAAGGCATCTCAGCCATCTCGGATCATTCGCTGATCCTAAGGCGCCCGGAGTTGTCTTTCTCCCACATCTACCGCTCCTTGTTTGTTGACACCCTTCTGCCAGGGAGTGGACACAGAACCACCGAGGTCCTGGAGACCTTGATTTTTTTATGTCCTCAGGGCCCACCCACAGCTGAAGAGAGCCTGGCCCATGATGACACACGAGTGGGAACCATCATTAAAGAGTACCTGATCAAAGGAAGAGATGTGTTCCAGCAGGTCTTGAGTAGAGCAACTCAGAAGCTCTCTTGCCAGCCGGCGACCCCTCGTGATTCACCTCATGCGGCCAATCCGGAGAGCTCAGAGCGTCCATCTCTGCTGATCTCCTCTGACAACTGTGAGAACCTCATTGGTGTGATCCTGGATGATCTCCATGAGGTGGTTGAGCAGCACAAGGCCTCAGCTAAGATGAGATCTGGTGGCAGGAAGTTCTGGGAGCAGGTCCACTCCTCCAGCCAGCTGCTTTATGACAGCACGCTGAGGACCCTGCAGAAAGCTGCAGACAAGCTGTCGGCTCTCGAAGAGCGGACATTTGAGATCATCCCCCCGATGCCCTCCAGACAGGAGCTCATCCACAGCTGTGCTGAGAGCTCAGTTCAGGGTCAGCTGCAAAAGAGCCTGGAAGTGAACCTTCCCTCGACCTCCAGCCTGTCCTGCCAGGAGACCCTGGACCGCACAGTCAGGATCCTGACGGAGAGAGTGATGGACGACACTCTGTGTGAGTCTGCTGCTGCAGCTCTGTGTCCTGGGGAAGATCTCGGTGAGATCAGCCCTGCAGCGGTCATCATCAATGCTGGGACAGCGTCGACCTCTGCAGGCGAGACCAGAAAGCCTAAGAAGGGCTTGGAGAAGTGGTGGAGCAAGAAAGCCAAGCTCTTCAAGAACAAGGTGGGTTAGTTATGTAATAGAGCTTATAGAGCAGAGCTTATAGAGTACAGAATAAATGACCATGGGTTGGTTATTCATGTAATGGAGCAAGTAGAGAATGAAGAGGCACTGTTGGGACTGAGTGGCTGTTGTTGTTCTAAATTCTGATGCTTTGGTGGACTGAGAGGTGTTGTCATATAGTTTCCATAGATTCCAGCATGTTCTGTGTTTTCTGCAGTTTCTGAAGAGAAAGACGGAGCCCAAGAAGCCCTCAGCCCAGGAGGAGCTTCCCCCCAGCTCTCACATCACACCTGGTGAGCGACCACCACTGCTTGTCATCCTTAATGAATCACAAAGTGATCCTAGATTTGGCTAATTACTCTGACAAAGCCTAACTTTGAATTCACCAATTGTCAACCAATGTCTTGTCACAGGGGCCAAGTGTGGTTCGCCTGCCAATCTGGAGCAGTCGAAGGACCACGAGACCAATCAGGAGCCCCCTAGACATCCTCTACACGTACGAATGTTCCGTGCGCTTCAAAAGTCCATCGTCAAGCCATTCAAGATGTCTTGGAGCCAGTAGGACGGCCTACTGATACGTTTAAGTATCCAGCACGTAAAGGGCTGGCTGGCTCTGTCCCTCTCACATACACACACCTTCCTCTCTCTTGCTCTCTCTCTCTCTCTCTTTCTCTCTCTCTCTGTCTCTCTCAGTCACCCATCCCAGCACCCACAGCACTTATTATGTTTATGTTTACTTATTATGCCTCTCATTTACCCATTCATACACACCCGCAGCGAGGGAGCTGCTATGCAAGTCTAGCCTGTTCATGGGGAGCAGCTTGGGGTCCAGTGTCTTGCTCCAGGACACTTGGACACAGGGCCTGGATGCTCTCCAGGAGGCTGATGTGGGATGTTTGTTCTGGTTTCCTGCCTCTCGGTTCTTCTATCCTGCAGGTCTCCTGGTCCACTTTCTCTCGCACAACAGAAGGACCGTTGCCAAGGAGCCAGAAATGTACTTTCAGCAGTACGGACGAGGACTAGGTCTTTCTCACCTGGCTGGAACTCGCTGGGCTGAGTGGATATCAGGAGAAGACCATCACAGAGACTGCCTACCGTCTGGAACACTCTACTGTATCTGATCCTTGTCAATAAACTAGTTATATTACAGTTGAAGTGTAACAGTCCTGTTTGTTTTCCTAACAAAGCTATCGCACAGGGAGGTGCGCGGTGACTTAGAAAAGGAAAGGTTCTAAGATTCTGATGTACTTATGTGTGTGTTGTGTGTGGTTGGACACAATGCTATAATCAACAGGTAAATCAAAAGGCAGATATGCACATTCACGACAATGCAGAAAGAGTAATGGAAACTGCAGAAAGAGTAATGGACAATGCAGGCAGAGTAATGGACAATGCAGACAGAGTAATGGACAATGCAGACAGAGTAATGGACAATGCACACAGAGTAAGGGACAATGCACACAGAGTAATGGACAATGCACACAGAGTAATGGACAATGCACACAGAGTAAGGGACAATGCAGGCAGAGTAATGGACAATGCAGACAGTAATGGACAATGCAGACAGAGTAATGGACAATGCACACAGAGTAAGGGACAATGCAGACAGAGTAATGGACAATGCAGACAGAGTAAGGGACAATGCAGACAGAGTAAGGGACAATGCTTATACTTTTACATTTTTGCAACTCGTATCAAAAGCTAGGCTTTTTAGGATTGTTAAATCCCCCCCCCCCTCATATGTTGGGATAAGATCTGACACACCCCAAAATTATTTTGGTGGCACCTCATGCCCTGTAGAGTTTGCCATAAAAAGCTTTTGATACTAGTTGCAACCGATACTGGAATTGATCGCCATTTATTGGTAAGCTTATACTGACTGGAGGAAACCATGTGACCACCTGACTTGTATGGTTATTGCTCCGACTGTTTCATTCTGAGGCCTCTCTGTAACCTGGATTTCAAGAAGTTTCTATATGTAACATGATAAAGGATCTCAAAGTTTGAAAAACAAGTATGAACTTGTGAAGGGCCCAGTAATCTCCCTCCGGTTCTGAAATGGCACCCCCTGGTGGATGTAGTGAAGAATAGTTGACCCCTGACCTATCCAGTAGATGCCATTGTAACTTTAAATGTGATTGAGATTATTTTACTTAGAGAGGTGAAGGACGTAGAAGGCCTGTTACACAAACTGTCAGGGTACAGTAAGCTTAGAACCCCCTCAGTTAAATGCAGTCAAATGTGGAATATTCAAAAATCTTCCACGGGTACACCACACTACTGAGCATGTTTACTGTCCATCTCTTGAGGCTTAATGTGGTAAGGCTGCTTTGTGTAATTTAGTTTTCTAGGACCAAAGCTGCATCGTTGAGCTGAATAAACAGTATATTGACGATGTGTTCATGTGTTTTTACTGAAATATTCAGTCAAGAAATGAAGCAAGTCGGGGGATAAGGAAAAAGAAAAAAGTGAATATTTATTTTTAACAGACTATGCATCAGACTCAGTAGTACAATGCATACAGTAGATATACCTACAACAGTGTAAAAACTAACGTTAGAAAATGATATTCTACGAGACACTTGGAATTCCTTTGGTCATTTCAGAGTAGGACCTCTGTCTCATCAGCAGTGAACAGTCTCAGGCCAACAAACCGAGCCAGAGGGGAAATGATAATGGAGGTCAACAACTAAAGCCCCCTACCTAGTGTGACACTGCTTCTGTTCTGAGGGCCACACTTGATGCTCCAGAGGCCCTTAACCTGAAGTGTTTATTTAGTCAAACGCTCAGTTAGGCTGCTGGCCCAGCGCTTGGCCGTGGTCATTATGGGAATGAGGGAAAGAGATTCTCTGGAACAGAGGTCCTTGGGTTTGGGTTCTGTAATGTGAGACTAGGAGTGCGTCTGGAAGAGTATACGTATCAATATTGACGATTTATGATGTTTAAAATGTAAGTAAGCTAGTATTAGTCAGGTGGCTGAGCGGTTAGGGAATCGGGCTAGTAATCTGAAGGTTGCCGGTTCGATTCTGGCTGTGCCCAATTACATTGTGTCCTTGGGCAAGGCACTTCACCCTACTTGCCCCGGGGGAATGTCCCTGTACTTACTATAAGTCGCTCTGGATAAGATTGTCTGCTAAATGTATATGTACATATCAATATTAATGAGTTAAGTTTAAAATTTAAGTAAGTTAGCATTAGCTTGACTTGAATAGACTGCTATTCAAGTGGAGGGTACACGGGGGCTTGTCTTGAACATCCACAACAAGGTAAAAGCAGACTCATGGCCATCACTAACAGTTCAGTTGCAACAAAAAAATATACAAAAACATATTATAAACTGCAGTACCTGTTTGGATCCCTTTTTCTATGCATGCTTCCTGAATAGCAGCATCAAAATCTGCATTACATTAATAACTGGGTCCAATGAACAGTAGTCCAAAAATACTACATTGTCAAAATGACTTTATACCATTATTGGTACCAACAATTAATTATAGTATTGGAGACATATTCTATCTCATTTTAATCTCCTTCAAAAGGATAGAACTGCACGCCATCACTATGACCTATGAAAGGAGACAGGGGGGGGGGGGTGCGAAGGAAGGAAGGAAGGCTGTTAGGAAGAGGGTTTAGGAGTGGGAGGAGACCAGGAAGTGGTTAATGCCCCATTTCATGTCAGGGTCTTCATGCAGGGTGGAAACAGAGGTCACAAAAATGGAAGCCACTATAAACACGACCAGAGACGGAGTGAGGGTAGCAGATGCAGAAACACAACGCAGGCCAGACAATACCACCAAACCAAGGATACATTTCTATCAAGTTAGTATTTCCCCTTGGGGACTATAAAGTCTTAAGTCTAGTAAGCACTGAAAGATCACCACCATGTTATTCCCACAATTCACCTCCAGTCCTTTAATTCAGACTGGAGAAAAAGACAAGCAGGAAGACAGGTATATAAAGCAGACATACTGGAGAGACAAAGTGTCTAGCACACCTCACCTCTGTGCCTGCTTAGCAGCACACCTAGACATCAGCAGACGTCATGGCCAGAGTCAGAGGGGGAAAAACCACAGGGTCTTGGTATGGGTGTGGGTCAGGGTAGGGAGTGGAGGGGAGGTTGGTGGAGGTAGACAGGATCATGTACGAGGCAGGGGAGGGAGAGGGTGTTCGGGAGCGCTTGATTTCCTTGCGGAGTTGGGAGCTGCACCCCAGGGCCAGGAGCTGAGACGGAGGAGGTGTTAAAGGGAAGAAAGGATGGGAGAGTATTGGAAGGCGGTAAGGACAGCAAAGGAGAGCCAAAGGATTGGGTGCGTTAGATATGAACCCCAGGTGGGATTTAACACCAGAGGAGAAGTGGGGGAGGGAAGAAAGGAGGAGACACACGGGTTAAGTTCTCTGTCTGATTTCACACATCACATCCAATACCATTACACAACACTCACTGTCCTCCTCTGCAAAATGAGGAATAGGGAACTAGCATGGGTCTGATGTGCCGTGTACAGTAGTGAATAGTTTGTAGTGTCCGGTATAGTGTAGTGTGTATGTACAACACACCTCACAAAAAGGTTATGTGTGTGTGTCTAAGTGGGACATGCCTATACCAGGAGTACTGTGTGTGTGTGGTTGGGGGAGGGCTGGGGATTCTTACCAGCAGAGCAGCTGTACCCAGGAACAGGCCCAGAACCAACGGAGCCTTGTCCTTAAACAGGTTGACGATGGCTGGGGGACAGGCCTGGGGGACGGTGGAGGGAATATGTTAGGTTTCTCGGTTCAGAAGCTGAACCGAGAAACCCCTAGCAGATACAACAGCATGACCAGAACGCCCGTTCACATTATGGCACAGTCCACACTAGAGCCCGACCCGATATTATCGGCCGATATTAGACATTTTCGAAACAATCGGTATCGGCATTTATAATGGCCGATAAATGAACGTATAAAAAGAAAAAAGATAAATAATAACGGACGAAACAGCCTTCAACCATGTTATGAGTGTTGGCATTGCATAGTTTTTCCACCAGAGGGCACTCTACAACGTCCCTGTTGGCAGCACTTGTGTTTAGAACGCCACAAACCCTACAACCAGCCAGAGTTGGGCAGAGTGTGGGAATTCTGTTTATGTTTTGTTACGCGTTTCTGGATTATTATATGTATATATATATAGGCCGATATATCGGAATATCGGATTTTAAATCACCAAATATTTGTATCGGCCTTAAAAATCCTTGACAGGAGAACGTTTCGCTGTCCCAAGTGTCTCCTTCCAGAGCGAACTCGACTTAAGTGCAACAACTGTCACTACGAATGAGTCATTCGAATTTGAGACCCAACATTCAATAACGTTTTCTACAGTGCATTACATTCATACTCACAGGCATTGTCAAGAATCCAGTGAAGCTGAGATCGGGGCACGTCTTTTTGACCATAATGTCCAGGGCTCCCACCAATCCACAGCACTGGAACTACAACGTGATGGATCGTGACAGACAGACAGCATGTGTTACTGAGTTTTCCAACTCTATATGCCAAAACTGGATATATTTCTATTGTATTCTAGATGCCAATCACAGACTGTACAGATGAAAATGTATACAGAAAGAATATTATTGTAACATTAGTCGAATTTTGCTGTGAAGAGTAGGTTTGGAAGTGACAGTATTTTCGCATGTGTGTGATGGGATGTTTGTTTACCCAGTTATGCATTAAGGTCAGAGTGACCGTCATGCTAGGGTCATCCGTATTCAAATACTTTGCGTACACCGTCGTGTAGAACATGGCCATCTGCTCCCCCACCTGGTACAGAGAAGTATTGTTACACACAAATACAAATACAAAAGTATGGCTTGATTGCATCCCATGAAAGACCTGAACAAACGAAAGCTTTGGCTGCGAGTTGCGTCAATATTAAGCTCCATTGCTGCAATAGTCAACAAAGGAATGTGTTCTGCATCCGTGTTGGGCAGTTTGCTCAACATGACCTCACTGTCTCCTCCCACCACTCCCTCCCTCTCCTCTTCCCTTTCTCCCACTCACGTCATCACTCCTTATGAAGGCGATCACTCCTGCTGCAATCACTAACCCACATACGATGGACAGAAAGACGGCAAACTGGGAAAGGGGGATAGAGAGAACTTCAGTACTGTGACAGAGAGCCATGGACACACTCTCACGGGGTGCCAGACCACTCCAATGTTTCACATGACCCTTGGTCATGTCCAAAAGGGAAATATGCCTATCTATGAATTATGTTGCTTGTGAGATGCGACAAGGAAATGTGTGTGACACTAGATTGTAGGTCAGAGGTCACAATGTTACCAAAGTGTATAATGCCATGCAACTTTGAACAAGGAAAATAGGAGGATAGTCAAGGCCATTTCTAGTAGCCCTATTTAAAGATTAAACAAAAGCCATGTAGCACCATGAATGCGGCATTTTCTGTCCGTGCTTGCGAAGACTATGTTAACCCCCCTGACATTTCTAGTGAGAGTCAAACGTTCCATTATGTGATACTATTTAACTGCCCTTCATTCCTGTATTCTTTGTCCAGTTCTCTGAGATGCTCAACTTGAGTGTATCAGACACCTGCACCTAACAGATTTGTAATAAATACTTCTGATTCTGTCTTGAACTTGTACTTGGCAACTGACTTCATCGACTTTCACAACCACAGGGTACAAAAGAGACTTCATCACTAGACACACACACCAACATCCATGAATTTCTCCTCTCTAAGACCTCCATGTTTACAGTAATGACAAGTATCTAGTAGAGCCTGACCGATATATCGGTGGGCCAATATTATCGGCCGATATTAGGCACTTTTCAAACTGCTAGTCATCTGTATTGTTTTTTTGTCATGTATTTCTGGATAAAAAATTAAGAGAAAAAAAAAATATATATGTATATATATATATATATATTGGCTGATATATCGGAATATCGGATTTTTAAAACAAAAATATTCGTATCGTTATTGGCCTTAAAAATCCTTTATTGGTCAGGCTCTAGTAGCTAGTAGGTGAAAAGAAAGAAAACTATTTATGCAAACGATTGTGTGATGCCGCAGCGTGGCTGCAACTGCTTGTCTGCTCTGGTCTCACCACTGTCAGGGCGCCGCTGCTCTCGTTGCAGGCGCCGTAGTCTCCAAACACGGCCACCACCAGTATCACTGCACCCAGGACGATCAGCACCATCACACCTGGGAGGGAGAGAGGGAGAGAGGGAGAGAGCGAGAGAGCGAGAGAGAGAGAGATAGGAAAAACAAACCAGGTAGTTTCACAGTCAAAATATATTGAAACTTCGAGTTCAACTTCCTCTTTGCTGCATGTAATGTACCCTTCTGATAAGACTGGAGTCACAGTAACTCACCAATGACAAACTGCTGTGTGTTTAAGTTGACGTCGAAGAGACCTTGCGTGTTGGCACCAAACCGCAGCCACAGACCCAGGCCCAGCATGGCAGCGCCAAGCAGCTGCACCAAAGGGAAATAAAACCACTCAGATTCAAGTCTGTGCGTGAGACATGGGTGTGTAAACCTCGCCTTATTTTCCCAGGTTAACCCTTTCACAGTCCACAGGTCAAAGAGAATTGACAATGCAAGTGGGATAGGGAATCTAAGCTCATGAATCTATTATTATATGTCCGTTTACAATGTGTTTGATAATGCGTGTGTCAAGATTTACAATCTGTTGCTCAATGCTGGCCACTGGCTTTATACATGCACAGTTGACCCCGGCTTCAGATGTGGTGTGAAGCGTTAGGAATGCCATTTTACATAGAGGCTTGAGAAAGACAACAGCGTTTATAATGAGACATACTGACTTCCTAGTGAGCAAAACTTCCTTTAAAGTCTTTGGCAACAACCGGGAAGATGCAGTGTTAGGTGTTGAGTCAAGATGTAAAAAACTATTGAATAACTAACTAAACGTATTTAGAGACTGCAACGTTTGTTCAGGCTGTAGGGCTCAAAACAGCCATTTCATGAGTTCTTAAGTGAATAGACAGGTGCAGTGGGTGGTTCTTCAAAGCAACTGAGAATATGGGAGAATACACCCGGCTAGGTATTGGTGACGAAACCTGACAATGTTGAATAGGACTTCCTTTTCAGAATACAAAATGGCAGCAGAGAAGAATCAAAAATCCCACAGAGAGAGTGTGTGACACTCTCTCTGTGTGTGTGTGTGTGTGTGTGTGTGTATGCGTGTGTGTATGCGTGTGTGTGTTTGTATTCCCACAGAGAGATTGTGTGACACTCTCTCTGTGTGTGTGTGTGTGTGTGTGTGTGTGTGTGTGTGTGTGTGTGTGTGTGTGTGTGTGGGGTGTGGGTGTGGGTGTGTGTATGCGTGTGTGTGTTTGTATTCCCACAGAGAGATTGTGTGACACTCTCTGTGTGTGTGTGTTTGTATTCTGGCAACCTCTGGGCCATGCGGAGCCCGAAGCATCAGGAATGAAACCTAAGAAACGAAACTGTTCCCACATTGGCCCAACTGTAACCCAAAAAGATTCTGTAAACCAATAAGATACGTTGCAGTCTTCCATCGCATATTATAGTTGACACTTTAACATTAAAAAAACGGTTTCATGATAGTGAAGCAAAAATTGGTATAGGCTTCTACGTTTCGCACATGAAAATTGTTGGTCGTGGACAAATTACTACCTCCACTTTCCCCTTTCCCAAGCGTGTGCGCATTTTGACAGTAAGAAACAAAATTAGTGTTGCCTACTTACGGCGAACCCGATGTTGAAGATGATGAGAATAACCTTGCAAAGCTGTCCGCACAGATCCAGAGCCATGTTTTCAATTTAATCCAAGATTTACTCAGAAAAACAGACGGGTAGACGGACTCTTCGCACAAGGTTTCAGCCTGTGATACGGAACATCAAATAAAACAATGTCAAGGCTGTTACATTACGGTTCATATGAAGGCATTTAATGTCTTCGTTGACTGGTATGAAACTACACAGACGATCGTAGATGCTGAAGCTCGATTACAGTCGGTTTTGACATCATACGAAATATATTGTAAAGCACCAGTCAACATAGACATTTGGAAAATCAAATAAAAATTTTGATAGACTTCACTGTGTCGATCCTAATACTTATATACAGTCGATTACAAATGAGAAGCACAATTAACGCTATACAAATAGCCTATAGCCTACACATATGCCCTAAATGTGTAGTTATCTATAGCCTACCGTCTATGCTCCCCCTTAAAATGCAACACGTTTAACTCCAAACTACGACTGAAAAGCTGAATTTCACACTCCGACAGGACAATTATTTTGTATAAAAAGCCCAACCCTTTAAATCGACCGGAGCAGTTGATTGGTTCATGGTATTGAGTGATGGGGAACAACTTCAATGGGAGCAGACGGCCACACCTGCGCAATAACAGAGTTCGCAAGTCCAGAGAACCACAAAATGTACAGAAACGAAACTTAAGCTATTCAAAATGATTTCCATGAAAGCACATTGGACACAAAATCTGAGTTTTGGAAACGTTTATTCTAGACAAAAAAAAACGGATTTACCCCAGTAATTAGACTTGATAGCTAAGAGTTAACTATTGTTAACATGAAGATTAGAATAAAAGGATCATTTCCCCCTGGTAGCTGGGATGCATTTATAGTGGTAATATTATAATCTAAGAACATAGCCTACAACAGGGCTGCCAACTCTCACGCATTGGCCGTGAGACACACACATTTGAACCATTTCACACGCTCTCACGCCACACCTTGTATCAGGGGCGTTGTTAGACCCTTTTTACTGGGGCTCGTGCCCCAGTATAATCTACTGTGCCCCAGTATAATCAAAAGTTTGAGTTTTAACAATTTACTTACAATTTACTTTACTTTACTGCATTCATTTAGATTGATAATCCCGGAAAAATTAATGCAGTATCCCAGCCAACGCTTGTAAAAGTGTTAAACCGAAAACACAAACCAATGCAGGAAGAATTCCATGTCAGCGCGCTCTTCTGAGCTTGCCAAATAGCCACTGCAGCACACACAAGTCCAGGGCTGTGTCTACTACCGCGCACTTTATTAAGTACACTGCAATACAGTCCCCTGCAAAACAGTGCACTTACATATTCAGTGCACTCCGTCGCTGATAAGTGCTGTCTCAAAAGGAACACTTACGTTAAACACTTGGTGGAAGTGATGGAAGCAAATCTGCTCGCCGTCGCCACACCCGCAAAACCTGCCAAAATGAACGCGCTTCTCCACTCAAGTGGAAAAAGCTGCCAAAAGGGCTCCTCCTTTTCCGCTACGTAGCCAAGATGGCGCCCGTTTAGGGCGAGTAGTGTCCATCGTTGTACACAGTTTTTTGGGACCGTTTGCAGTGCGCCATCTGGGCCTGTGCCCCAGTAGGGCTTTATGTCTAACAACACCTCTGCCTTGTATATCTCACGCTGAAAAGGCAACGCCAACCATGTAGCCCTGCTAACGTTGTAGTCTACCAGGGGTACCCAATAGGCAGACCGCGGTCCGGATCTGGACCCAGACGCAATAGGCCTACAATTCGGACCGAAGCCAAAATCAACATTCTAATTTAGTCATGATCCAAGCGAGTTTTCATTGGTGCGTGATTTCACGCCTATATTGTTTTCTAACTAGATGTGGTTTCTATCATAGACATGTATGTCTATGGTTTCTATCTTCTGTGTCAAATCTAAAGATCCAATCAGGAGCTGTAATAGCAATCACCATGACAACTCAGTCACTCAACGTTGGCCGCAAATTCTGTGGGTCACGCAGGTTGTGTTTGTCATTCGAAACAACGCAGGCCAATCGATTTGCTAACGGTAGCAAGCCTACCTGTTTCTTCCTTAGAAAAAATCATGTTACAGTTGCATTAAACATTATTGTTGTCAAATTGTTTTCTTTATCTCTTCATACATTAACAGGCAAAATGCTGTGTTTATAATTATTCAGACGCTACATGTAGAGGGGCCACAAGAGTTGAGAGGGTCGAGAGGGTGGAGAGGGTCCAAGCTTGTTGTCGTCTCCCCCTAGAACCGCCCCTTCACTGACTTGAGCAGAGTTGGAAGGCTAGATCGGCAGCATACTCCGTCCGATATTGGCTTATTAGCCTACATGTAAATTAGATACAATGACGTTATTGAGGCAAAAAATACATTTTAAATAGGCTACTTTCCCAAATAAGTTGTGTTTACGAAAGCAAAGCTAGCCTACTTACAGGAACATCAAGGTTCATCTCACACGTAGTGCAAGCAACATCATGTGGGCAGGAAAACAACTAGGTATTGATTGATGTTTGTTGATGGATTGAGTTAGGCTACATAAAAAAGACCAGCACAGGAAAATTGCTTCCTCACTAAATTATTGACGCAGATGGGTTTTAATGAGAGATCGTAGACAGCTCTAAAGCTCTTAAGTAGCTAAACTGGAACTCTGGACTGCACTTAGACACGATCTCCACTGGGTGTAGCAATATTACCGTAAAACTTTTAAACCCTCAATCCTTTGTGGCATGACATCAGATTTGGAATAAACTGGCTATGGGCTACACAATGAATACCTGGGAGAAGATTCTGATCGTCTTCCTAAATGTTTTGCCTATTGATTGACGTTTTTACAGTGTTAATGTGGAGTAATTTATGTAACAAATAAAGGATTTGGTTTTCTTTGGTCAAGGCTCTGCACTTACAGTAATTACATTACATTTAGTCATTTAGCAGACGCGACTTACATTAAGTACAGGGACATTCCCCCCGAGGCAAGTAGGGTGAAGTGCCTTGCCCAAGGACACAACATCATGTGGGACGACGGGGAATCGATCCGGCAACCTTCTGATTACTAGCCCGACTCCCTCACCGCTCAGCCATCTGACTCCCTAATTAGACAAATTGTTAGATTATAGTCAGTCAGTTATGGTTTTGTAATAGCCTACAGACTGAGAATATTGCTGAACACACAATTGGAGCATGATAGGCCTAGGCAATAGGCTATTGCACTTTTTTTTACTCTTTAAATGTAGCCCATGAAGCACAATAAATGATGACTTGGAAATATTGTGTAAAGTCTGAAACGTGTTAGACTATGGATAGGCCTATAAGCGAATGTTAGAAACATCTGCCCACGGAATCTCCATTAGTTCCTGACATCCCACCTGATCATCCTCTGTACCCATACTACTACTACTACTACCACCAGTACTACCAGCCCAGTGAACCTACACCGGACCAGGACCGGGGCAGTACACCGATGCCAGTGCTGGAGCTCTCTAACCCCCCCTGGATCTTGACCAACTGGTCACCCCTCCCTCAGGTCCGAGCCTTGAAGGCATGTTGTATTCTCAGCCCAGCCCTCCCATGTCTCAACAGCAGCAGGACAATCTTCACCCAAAGTTCCTAGGCGATGAGAAGGTTACTGAAAGGGCAGGGGAGCCATTGTCGTTTAACATTTTGTAAGTCTTTAACTAATCTTCAAAGTTCAAAAACAACACTGGAAATAGGCAAAGTTTGATGCCAAGTGTGTATTTAGTCTTCACGGTGACAAGAATTCCAACAAACTTGAGCGTGATCCCAGGATCAGAATGGTCTTATTTTCTCCAGACAACACCTTATATACCATGTATTCTGTGGCCTTGGCTCCATCTGCGGTGGCCCTGTAGAGTCTTACACTGTCAAAGGTGAGGCTCTTAACCACCGATCAATGGCAGAACTTGACGTAACAATACATAGTCACAAAGTGGTGGGGGTCTATTTCTTTCAGTGATGTTTGATGAATACAGGCCTTGGTGGGTTCAGTATTGATGTGGTGTGATACAGCAGGACATGTGGTGTGATACAGCAGGACATGTGGTGTGATACAGCAGGACATGTGGTGTGATACAGCAGGACATGTGGTGTGATACAGCAGGACATGTGGTGTGATACAGCAGGACATGTGGTGTGATACAGCAGGACATGTGGTGTGATACAGCAGGACATGTGGTGTGATACAGCAGGACATGTGGTAGTAACTCCAGAGGATTCTCTGCTCAGGCCTCAGACTTTACACAATGGTACCTCACAGTACTGAGCATGTTTACTGTCTATCTCTTGAGGCTCAATGTGGTAATGCTGCCTTGTGTAATTTTGTTTTCTAGGACCAAAGCTGCATCGTTAAGATGAATAAACAGTATATTGATGATGTGTTAAGGTGTTTTACTGAAATATTCAGTTAAGAAATGAAGCAAGTCGGGGCTAAGAAAAAATAATATTTATTTTTAACAGACTATGCATCAGACTCAGTAGTACAATGCATACAGTAGAAATACCTACAACAGTGCAAAAACAAGCTTTAGAACATGATATTCTACTAGACACTTGAGCTTCCTTTGGTCATTTCAGAGTAGAACCTCTGCCTCATCAGCAGTGAACAGTCTCAGGCCAACAAACCGAGCCAGAGGGGAGATGATAATGGAGGTCAACAACTAAAGCCCCCTACCTGGTGTGACACTGCTTCTGTTCTGAGGGCCACACTTGACGCTCCAGAGGCCCTTAACCTGAAGTGTTTTTTTAGTCAAACGTTCAGTTAGGCTGCTGGCCCAGCGCTTGGTCGTGGTCATTATGGGAATGAGGGAAAGAGATTCTCTGGAACAGAAGTCCTTGGGTTTGGGTTCTGTAATGTGAGACTAGGCGTGCGTATGGAAGAGTATACATATCAATATTGAGGACATATGATGTTTCAAATGTAAGTAAGCTAGTATTAGCTTGACTTGAATTGACTGCGATTCAAGGGGAGGGTACACAGGTGCTTTTGTTGAACATCCAGAACAAGGTAAAAGCAGACTCATGGTCATCTATAACAGTTCACTTGGAACAACACAAGCTCTTCTCCTGCCTGGCTCCGCAATGGTTGAACAACACAAGCCCCCCAATGGTGGAACAACACAAGCTCTTCTCCTGCCTGGCCCCCCGATAGTGGAACCAGCTCCCCACCTCCATCAGGGACACTGACCTTCAAGAAAAGGCTCAAGACACACTTGTTCCGGGAGTACAATGGCACTTAGGAACGCTTGGCTGGACCTGATGTTAGTTTCCTCCAGGATCACAATGACTCTTATTGAGTGACTTGCTGCTCTTGAAGGTTAGTTAATTAAGCAATAAGCCCCAAGAGGCCGTGGTTTACGCTGATTTTAGAACAGGTAAGGGGAGTTGTTAGGCACGACGCGAAGCGGAGTGCCGAAAACCCCCTTACCTGTTCTAAAATCAGCGTAAACCACGGACTCCACGGAAGCCCCTATAAACACGACCAGAGACGGAGTGAGGGTAGCAGATGCAGATACACAATGCAGCCGAGACCATACCACCAAACCCAGGATACATTTCTATCAAGTTAGTATTTCCCCTTGGGGACAATAAAGTCTAAAGTCTAGTAAGCACTGAAGGATCCCCACCACATTATTCTCACAGTTCACCTCCAGTCCTTTGATTCAGACTGGAGAAAGAGACAAGCAGGAAGACAGGTATATAAAGCAGATATACTGGAGACAAAGTGTGTCAGTGCCTGCTTAGCAGCACACCTAGACATAAGCAGACGTCATGGCCAGAGTCAGAGGGGGGAAAACCACAGGGTCTTGGTATGGGTATGGGTCAGGGTAGGGAGTGGAGGGGAGGTTGGTGGAGGTTGACAGGATTGTGTAGAAGGGAGAGGAAATTCGGGAGCACTTGATTTCCCTGTAGAGTTGGCAGCTGCACCCCAGAGCCAGAAGCTAAGATGGAGGAGGGGTTAGAGGGAAGAAAGGATGGGAGAGTATTGGTGGTGTGGGGGGTGGGAGTGGTAAGGACAGTAAACGAGAGCCAAAGGATTGGGTGCATTAGATATGATCCCGAGGTGGGATTTAACACCAGAGGAGAAGTGGGGGAGGGAAGAAAGGAGAAGACACACGGGTTAAGTTCTCTGTCTGATTTCACACATCACATCCAATACCATTACACAACACTCACTGTCCTCCTCTGCAAAATGAGGAATAGGGCACTACCATGGGTCTGATGTGCCGTGTACAGTAGTGTATAGTGTGTAGTGTCCGGTATAGTGTAGTGTGTATGTACAACACACCTCACAAAAAGGTTATGTGTGTGTGTCTAAGTGGGACATGCCTATACCAGGAGTACTGTGTGTGTGTGGTTGGGGGAGGGCTGGGGATTCTTACCAGCAGAGCAGCTGTACCCAGGATCAGGCCCAGAACCAACGTACCCATTTCAGCTACTGGTTGCTCTTCAGTAACATTGCACTACTGTACCTCACTGTACCTCGCCACCAGGCTCCTGTTGGTCATTGACATAGTCACTGATCTGCAAATTTGCACTATTGCACTGTACTTGACTTAGTATAGCATACTATTTATTGTTATCTGTAATTTAGGAAGTTTTTGTGTTAGGGTTAGTATAGTCGTGTATTTATTGCTATCTGTATATTTAGGAAGTTCACTTATCTAAGCTCAGCATAGATGTAAATCTGTTCTGTGTACTTTTGTGTTATGTTATGCCAGGTGCTTGCGTTGTCTTGTCTTAAGAATTTCAGTGCCCAGTCTAACCTTGTGTTGTTCTGTGCATCTGACAAATAAAAGACTTGAACTTGATTATGAAGCTGTCAGACAACATGCAGGTCAGTGTGCTCAGTGTCTGTGTGATTCTCAGAAGGCACAGCGTCCTTCTACAATGTGGAGGCCAGGTGTCGTATCTACTCTTTCACTGGCTGTTCCTTCACTGAGGGACTTCATCCATTCTTCAGCCCTGGCTCTCCGGTGGAGTTCAGGGTAAACATTGCTCTTCTGGTCATCTGTCCTGTAGAGGGTGTTGTACCTGAGTCCCTCAGTCTGGTCATCTGTCCTGTAGAGGGTGTTGTACCTGAGTCCCCCAGTCTGGTCATCTGTCCTGTAGAGGATGTTGTACCTGAGTCCCCCAGTCTGGTCATCTGTCCTGTAGAGGATGTTGTACCTGAGTCCCCCAGTCTGGTCATCTGTCCTGTAGAGGATGTTGTACCTGAGTCCCCCAGTCTGGTCATCTGTCCTGTAGAGGATGTTGTACCCAAGTCCCCCAGTCTGGTGTCACAGTCCGGACCTGAGCCCCCCCAAGGGGTCCAGGCTGGGTCCAGTACAGCTGTTCAGGGGGAGTCTGAATCTCAAACATATGAATCAGATTTAGCTCACCAGTCTGACTCTCAAGCAGCTGAATCTGATTCAGGTAACCTGTCTGACTCTCAAGCAGCTGAATCTGATTCAGCTCTCCAGTCATTACTGGATCAAGGTCACCAGTCTGAATCTCAAACATATGAATCTGATTCAGCTCACCAGTCTGAATCTCAAGCAGCTGAATCTGATTCAGCTCTCCAGTCATTACTGGATCAAGGTCACCAGTCTGAATCTCAAACATATGAATCGGATTCAGCTCACCAGTCTGAATCTCAAGCAGCTGAATCTGATTCAGCTCCCCAGTCATTACTGGATCAAGGTCACCAGTCTGAATCTCAAACATATGAATCTGATTCAGCTCACCAGTCTGAATCTCAAACATATGAATCTGATTCAGGTCACAAGTCTGAATCTCAGGCAGCTGAATCTGATTCAGCTCATCAGTCACCACTGCATCATGGTCACCAGTCTGAATCTCAGGCAGCTGAATCTGATTCAGCTCTCCAGTCATTACTGGATCAAGGTCACTAGTCTGAATCTCAAACATATGAATCTGATTCAGGTAACCTGTCTGAATCTCAAACATATGAATCTGATCCAGGTCTCCAGTCATTACTGGATCAAGGTCACCAGTCTGAATCAAGTGAGGAGACAATCGAGTCATTGTCTTTACTGGGTCAGTCAGCTTCTTATAAAGCTTGATGTTTGTTAGAGTTTGTTATCAGAACAGTGTGTTTGTAAATAAATGAATGTAAAGACCACGTTCCCTCCTGCTGGGTCTGTAGTGTGGTTTCCTCGTATCCTTTCCAAACCCTCCCCATGTTTTATATACATTATTTCATTTATGGAGGATGGATGTTACATTTGTATTGATAAAACCTGTATGTATTGTGTTTAGTTGCATGTATGCATTTGTTTCATTTCTTTATAAAACAAAGAAATGTGGCTACCATACAGAATGGATCATGTACAGTAGTGTAAGGATCATGTAGTAAAGTCAAGTTCAAGTGTTTTATTGTCAGATGCACAGAACAACACAGGGTCAGATTGGGCACTGAAATTCTGAGGACAAGACAACGCAACCTGGCAAACTGGCTGCAGGATCAGTGGTGGGCTGCTCAGTTGGACGGCCATCCTGATGAAGAGCAGCTATTTAAAGCACTGGTAAAAGGTAGGTGTCCGTGAGGGTCCCAACCAGGGTGACCAGAAGCATGACCCTGAAAAGGAGGACAAAGGGTCCAAAAAGAAGGACAATCCCAAACAGTTGTTGACCGGGGGAGATGGGGGCCATTAGTATGAAATTAGGACAATGACATTAGTCATTTTAGTAAGTCAACGTTTGTCATTTGAATACAAATTCAATACTTCAATACAAGTGCACTGATTTTCTGTTGATTTTTCACAGCATGAAATAATTTGGTCAGCTCAGCAGCGGTTGTTTCGTCATCTGCTGTTGTTGTGTTCGGAGCACAAAATGATGTTAAGCGAGAGTGCCCGGCAGAACTAGAATTAATTATTCTTGTGCCGTTCTGTAGCGGCATGCCGCTGTAAAGCCCCTGTCCTTCTACTACACACGTCTATAATAATGTGACAGAGCTTACAGAAGGCATGATATTGATCTTTGCTGCTCTTAATGGCAAAGCAGAGTTCTGAACTCCACGTAGGTTTGAAGAAGGTCTCTCTTTTTGGCATCTGAAAGCCTACTGAACAATTGGCAATGAAGCCCATGCGAGTGGTAAATTGCAACAGTGAGCAGGAAGGGTCAAAAAGGACCAAAAGGCGAAAGGGCAAAGGTCTGTAAAACCAAATAGTCCAGACGAAATACCGACGTCTGGTCACCCTACTCCCAACTCTGACTCAGGGGAGGTTCTAGACCATTTCAAATGGGGGGGCCAAGCTGGTGCCAGTTGTACTGTTGGAGGGGCCAGTTACATTAAACATTTTTGTTGTCAAATTGTTTTCTTTACCTCTTCACACATTAACAGGCAAAATGCTGTGTTTATAATTATTCAGACTCTACATATAGAGGGGCCACAAGAGTTGAGAGGTTGGAGAGGGTCCAAGCTTGTTGTCGTCACAGGTGCACCGCCCCCTCCCCCTAGAACCGCCCCTTCACTGACTTGAGCAGAGTTGGAAGGCTAGATCGGCAGGATACTCCGTCCGATATTGGCTTTTTAGCCTACATGTAAATTAGGTACAATGACGTTATTGAGGCAAAAAACACATTTTAAATAGGCTACTTTCCTAAATAAGTTGTGAAAGCAAAGCTAGCCTACTTACAGGAACATCAAGGTTCATCATGTTGGCGGTAAAACAACTAGGTATTGACTGATGTTTGTTGATGGATTGAGTTAGGCTACATAGAAAATACCAGAACAGGAAAATTGCTTCCTCACTAAATGATTGATGCAGATGGGTTTTAATGAGAGATCGTAGACAGCTCTAAAGCTGGTAAGTAGCTAAACTGGAACTCTGGATTGCACTTAGACACGATCTACACTGGGTGTAGCAATATTACCGTAAACCTTTAAACCCTCAATCGGATCCTTTGTGGAAAGACATCAGATTTTGAATAAACTGGATATGCGCTACACAATGAATATCTGGGAGAAAATTTGGATCGTCTTCCCAAAAAATTTGCCTATTGATTGACGTTTTTACAGCGTTAATGTGGAGTAATTTATATAGCAAATAAAAGATTTTGTTTATTTTGTCAAGGCTCTCCACTTAATTAGACAAATCGTTAGATTATAGTCAGTCAGTTATGGTTTTGTTATAGCCTACAGACTGAGAATTGCTGAACACACAATTGGAGCTTGATAGGCCTAGGCAGTAGGCTATTGCATTTTTTTTACTGTTTAAAAATAGCCAATAACATGAATCGCAATAAATGATGACTTGTGAATATTGTGTTAAGTCTCAAACGTATCAGACTATGGATAGGCTTATAAGCGTATGTTAAGCACCAACAGAATTGTGAAAAACAAACACAAACATGCCAAAGCCTTTGTGCTCAGGGAAGGAAGGTGACAGAGGAGGGGGAGAGCAGGACAGGGGGAACAGCCATCCTACTACGGGGAGGAAAAGAAGGATAGGCTAATATAGCCTACATCAGCACAGCCCCCTGACCGGTCGACTTTACACAAGCCTTGCTTGGGAGCGTAAACTGTAAAAACAAATCTGAACCCAGATCAGTATTCTGGAGTCAGATCCATACTACACCAATCGGGACGCAGGCGAAAGGAAATCGTGTTCCCGACTAGCCAGCCAGTTCACACGTTACCAATATCTACCAGAACACAGACAGAGAAAATAACGGTGAAGAAAGAAGGGGACTTCAAGGAAAAGGTGTTGGACACACACAAGGAGTTAGTTAGCTCAAGCGAAGTCGCATGTTGACAGTAGAAAGGATTTTCTTGTCTTGAAAGAGGCACGATTAATGCAATTTCCAACATTTTGCATTACCCACGGAGAGGTATTTTAGCTAGCCAGCTACGAGATAGCGGAATGTGTAGCTAGCTAGATAATTAGCTTACGTTAGCTAGCTGAGCCGACATCTGCATTTTGGATTTTGGGTTTTTCTTGCATTGGCCAAGCAGCTACGCATTTAATTTCGAGAGAAGCCGTTTTTCGTGTTGTGTGCTGGAGCCACGCATGGCCATGATGTTCTTTCTTGATTAGCTTTCTGAACAATAACAGAACTGTACTGCTTCGCTTTGTAGACTTTTAGCCAAGACGAGAGATCAACCTCACCTTATCCAGGTATTTGCTAATTCAAAGACGAGCTCATCAAATTGTGGATATAACACGGGGCAGAAAGGTAAAAAAAGGAGAAAATAGCAAAATCTGAAAGACTCAAAACGGAGACTTTCTGCCGTCCAATGTTAATGTCGACCGACGTCGCATCTATAATGCTACCCGTTAATCGGGGAATAATGGACCTGGAAAGGGACATTGATACAGAAACCGGACCCCTCGCGGACACGACCGGGGGTCCAGCAGCAATACGTGGAATGAAACGAGGAGACCCAGAACCCGACGCTCAAACAGCTGCAGTGTTGACCGAATTAGCTGGGGCGGAGTGCAAGCGGCCAAGGATAGACGGGTTGGTGGCTGTTGGTGACATTGGACAGGTAAGGACCACAACGTAAACAAATGCAGCGATCTGTCACACTGTGAGAAATTGTATCAAGGATTGCAGTCACACCGCCGAGGTTCGCTTGCTTTGCAAGGGAACTCCGCGTGAGGATTCTTTCTAGTGGCACGCTCCTTCTTTTGTTTCAAGAGCAGCAATGGTTCATGATGCCGTACTGACAGGCCTCTCTCTGATCTCATTAACACGCATCGTTGCAGCAGATACTCTGTATTTAAAGCAGCAGAAACGTGAAACAGCATCTATAATTAGCACTGGTACAGAAACACAGTGCAGGAAATATGCCTGTGTTGTGTCCCAGGGCTGGTGTGGCTATGTTGAGCTTCCATGGCCATTCTGGGAGAGACAAAGGTAATATGATCCAGCTGAGCCCCATTGCAGCGATGGAGCAGCCAGCCAGACGCGCCCCCCCCCCCCCTCCTCTCTCGCAGGGGACACCGCGTGCTTGCCCCCCCGCATGAAGCCACCATGTGGCATATGCCACTGGCCTGTCTCCCTCTCTCTCTACCGCACACAACACCTAACAACAGTATAAAAGCTGGAGTCCCGACACCCGCTTGTGGAAGCTTAGACGTGTCAACCCCCCCCCCCCTCTCCCCTTATTTGTAGCTAGGTGTTAGAAAAGACAGAGACGGATGGGGGGAGGGGTCATGAAGGGGCGAGACAAAGAGCAGAACCCCTTCCCCGGGAGGAAAGAGCCCCAGGACTGGGATAGATCCTGACAGCTCTCCAGATATGGGTCTCCCTCCTCCAGGAGCTGACTGCTGATGCAGCATAGCAACACCACTCAGAAAGAGCCTCTCTCCGGTTCACTGGTCTAACACACACACACACATGAACACACGCACACACGCATAAACACGTGTGTACACACACACAGCACGTGCACATGCATAGAGATGAACATACTAAAGCACACAGTCTCTCGTGTGGAGTCATATCAAGGCACACGCGCGCCCGCGCGCTCTGTACATCAGGCCAGTTGAATTTTGCTGACATCAGGTCTTTTGGACTGAGGCAGTGGTCCGACATGATTCCAGGTCATCAGTGGTTAATCGAATCCCGGGGCGCCAGGATTGTCCAAAAAAAAAGAAAAACCCTTCCAATGCTCCTGCAACTGACCTACTCCAATGACAAACAGGGGCGCTTAATGCGTCACGCCAGCGAGAGAGGATGCTGCTGGGAAAACGAGGTTATGACTGGCCCAGGACACAGATGATGGGGGCGGGGGGGGCATTAAGAGCACACGACTCATCACACGTATCGATCGCCAGTGTCTCTGGGTCAGGCTGGAAATACACCCACAGGAGGAGGAGGAGGGAGAGGGATGCTGGGAGAGAGAGAGAGCGAGAGAGGGAGAGAGAGAGGGAGGGATGCTGGGAGAGAGAGAGAGGGATGCTGGGAGAGAGCGAGAGGGAGAGAGTGAGGGATGATGGGAGAGAGAGAGAGGGATGCTGGGAGAGAGAGAGAGAGAGAGAGAAAGTGAGGGATGATGGGAGAGAGAGAGAGGGATGCTGGGAGAGAGAGAGAGGGATGGAGGGAGAGAGATTGAGGGAGGGATGCTGGGAGAGAGAGAGAGGGATGGAGGGAGGGATGGAGGGAGGGAGAGAGAGTGAGGGATGCTGGGAGAGAGAAAAAGAGGGATGCTGGGAGAGAGAGAGCGAGGGATGCTGGGAGAGAGAGAGAGGGATGCGAGAGAGAGAGAGAGAGGGATGCTGGGAGAGAGGGAGAGAGGATGTGGCCATGGTTGCTTGTGAGTGAGTAGTCCTGAGTAAGATGTGTTTTGAGAGAGGCTCGGTTGGCCTCCATCTCTGTCCCCATATTCCTCCGTCCCTCTGTTAATCCATTCCTCGGTCCCTCTTTTGTTCCATTACCCTCTCCGTCTCCCCCCATAACCCTCTCCCTCCCCCCCCCCCCTCCCGTTCCCCTCGGATACTCCCCCCCACCCCCCCCACCCCTGAGGCATATTTCCAGATTACTAATTGACTGGAGGTTCCTAGGTTCAGAGAGTGCCAGTGAAACAGATCTCTCCCACCCACCCCCTCCCTCGTTCCTCCTCTCTACACTTCCCGCTCCGCATCTCTCTGTCTCTCTGCTCCCCATCTTGTTTTTCATCCGTCTTTCTTGGTCTGTCTCCCGCTCGACCTCTTATCTTTGCTCCCCATCGCTTCTCTCTCTCTCTCTCTCTCTCTCTCTCTCTCTCTCTCTCTCTCTCTCCCACCCTCCCTCTCTCGACCAATTTCTAATCGCCTCTCCAGTTACACACACTCTGCTTTACAGGCGAGTATTGACGGTGCACATTGATGAGAGGCAGAGACCCTGTGTGTGTGTGTGTGTGTTAGTGGGAGTTTGAAAGGGAGAGAGTAGTGTCCAGTAGGCAGCAGGCTGCCTGCCTCGTCCAGCTCCGGTCTGGACGCGGTATGGTGCGGCTAGCCTGGACCAGAGGCGATTTGTCCTATCGTTGGCAGTAAAGAGGCTTTGTGTCGCGCTAACGAGATCAAAGCTCATTTGGAGAGAGGGCATTAGGGAGGCTGATCGCTACAACAGGGAGGGAGGTAGGGAGGGGCGGAAGGGCCAGGGAAGCGATGGATCGTGGGCCGGATTAGGATGGTTACAATTTGGGGAAAGAGTGTGGGGAAAGAGGGTGGGGCAGGGGGTCTTTAGGATTAGGATAGTTAAAGAGGGGGTGGGGGGGGGGGGGCAGTACCCTTTATGATGATAGTGGCAAAACTGTCAGAATTGTACAAACGATAGTTAAGCCCAAGATAAGCTACCCCCCCCTCCCCCCGACCCAATTATGTTGAGAAACTGGAGCCCCCCCCCCCCCACCTCAACCCTCCAGTCAGACCGACTCATCCCGTCGCGTGAGCTTTCGTTTAATGATTGTAGGTGAACTTTGAGCGGAACGCCACCGAGGTGCCCTTGACTCGTGAACCTGCGGGCGATAAGCTCGGCGTTCCTCTCAAGATGTTGCTCAACCGCGCCGCTCCCCCGCTCTCTCTCTCTCTCTTCTCCGTCTTTGTCACTCGACCAGTCCTTTTGACCCTCTCCCTCCCAACCTGTCTGGTGTCTTCCCGTCCGCTCGCGGCCTCGGGCTCGATCCCTGGTCGCGTGTCTTCTCCCTGCCGCTCGCCCTCCCATCCTTGCGTGCTTGCGCACACGAACACACACGAACACACACATACGTATACATGCGTGCACATACAGTGTACAGTCGGGGCTTGGTGTCATCAGAGGCAGGGTCTGACACGGACAGTGAAACGTTAACTCGAGCCACCGAAGGCCAATCGCCTCTGTCATCTTGTCAGACCCCCCTCCCCCCCCCTCCTCCCCCCCACAGGCCCGCCCCCCAGCTGTCCCCAAACTGTCATATGTGCTCCCGTCTTTCCACCCCCCTCTTGACCTCCCTCTCGGCCCCCTCTCTCTGTATCCCTCTAATGTTGATTCATCCTGTCTTCCACCTCTCCTTTTGTCCCACCCCTCCTTCCATCGACCCCGCATAGCCCCCCTCACTCTCTCTCTCCCCTCCCCCCACTCTCTCTCCCCCCCCCATCCCTCCATCCCCCTGTTCCCCCCCCCCCCCCCCAGCTCGAACCATCTGCTGACCTCATGTCCTGCTGCCTCCCCTGTCTCCCCTCCCCGTCCTCCCTCTTTCCCCTCTTGACTTCTCCAAACCTTTCCCTCCACCAACTCCTCTCCCTACTTCTTTACTCTTCCTAAAATAGCACGAGGGAGGGAGAGAAAACAAACAGAAAGACGCCCTTAAGTTTACAGGGCCTGGCCGGGGCTGTCTGTACATTACTGGACCCTCCAGCCAGACAGCTAGCTAGTTCAGCCAGCCAGCTAGTACGTTCAGCCAGACAGCTAGTACGTTCAGCCAGCCAGCTAGTACGTTCAGCCAGCCAGCTAGTACGTTCAGCCAGACAGCTAGTACGTTCAGCCAGCCAGCTAGCTAGTTTGTTTGCATTCAGTCAGCTATTCAGTCAACCAATTAGCTAGTCAGCTAGCCAGCCAGTGAATCAGCCTGCCTGACAAACCAGTTAGCCAGTCAACCAGGCAGATCCGTTTTCTTTTCCAGTCAGTAAGTGAGCCATCTACTCAGCCAGCAATTCTTTCTTTAGGGCCCTCAGACATTTTCGATAGAGAACGCACGTTAGCCACACCTCAGCGAATGTGCCCCACCAATAAACAAGCGAGCTGTAATTACCAAGTGGATGGAGGCTGGTTAAAGAGCACTCTCGGAATCAAAATAGAAGAGCTTTCTCGCCACGACCACTGCTTGGTGTAGTTCACTGTAGCATCGCGGACAGCTACAGTTGCGAATGCAGGCACGTGTAAGAAACACCGCACCCTATGGCTAGGAAGGACTGTGTGTGTGTGTGTGAAGAAGCGTGTTTAAAGACTGGGTATCAAGTTTTCGAGCCCATTCGCCCATCCCCCCTCCACCCCGTAAGGAAATATAGAAGTCACATGACATTCTTAGGTTATGAGTCATTGTCTCCACGTATTGGTCTTTCTCTCTCTCTCGCGCTTTTTTTTTCCGCCGTATACCTCCGTCTACCCCGGGCCGCCGCTCTCGTTCTAATCCCTGCATTCTTCCCCGTCTGTCCGCGCTCTTGTTTTCATCTCTGTTGTTCTTTCTCTCTTTCTCCTCCCTTCCATCCCCCCCATCCGTCCCTCTCCCCCTTTTCCCTTCTAGACAGATTGATTCCAGATGTTACCAAATTCTTCCCCTTTTCCCTCCCTCTTCCCCCCTGCCCCTCCTTTCCTCCCCCCCGCTTTTTTCAGCTGTAAACTCCTCCCCTCCTCGTCTCTCCAGCCTGGTCCAAAGCAGAACAGATACGGTTCCGACTCCAGGCTCTCACGGAGGGAAACCTGCTCGGGTTCCGTCTCGGGTTTTCTGTAGAACGTTCCACAGCGCAACGTGTTCAAGAACGACGTTCTGACGACGTTAGACGCTTCCACACGGTCCATATTTGTTTCCCCTTTGAACCTGCATCTTTTGGTTGTACAACACACACACACACGCCCCCACAAGTCGGCTGGAGGGCGCGATCCCTGTTTTAACCACCCCGGTTGCGTTGCTGAATACGACTCTTATGCGTTTTCTTAGAGCGGGCCCCAGGCCGCGGCGCGCTGAGGAGAGCCTTCCCTCGGGGGACGAGGCACGAGGGGAAATTGGTTCCAGATGAAACAGGATGGGGGAGAGAGGGGGGAGACAAAGAGAGGGTTGTTATATGCAGCAGCACAGGATTGAGGGAGCACACACACATGAACACACTCACTCAAGTCCAGTTTTGGTCGACCGTATATGTACGTTAGCCTAGACATTAAACATTCTCAGTTCCAGCTCGCCCCTCTTCTCTTCCCTTGGTGTGCCTTTCTAATATCGTCTCTCTGTCTCTTAGTGACCTCACCCCCCCCCCCCCCCCCCCCCCCCTTTCCTTCCTCCTTTTCCTCCCCCGGTCTCCCAGCCACTCCTTCCCTCCTTCGTTACCACGTCTGTTTTTGGTATTAGAACATTGACTGGCGAGAGAGAATGCTGTGGTCGGGTCTGGTCGGGTCCGGAACCAAGCTAAGCTAGCGTAGCCGCACAGCGTGGTTGTAGATGACGAGATGAGAAGAACACGCTAGCTAGCCACGAGGGAGGGAATGCACCCAAGACCGTCGCCATGACACCCTGAGTCAGGAAGTGGCCCTTCCAAGCCCAGGCCAAGCAGAGGTCAGGTCAGCGGGTCAGGACGTTCACCTTTGTAGTTGACCCTCTTCTGGCACTAGACTCCAGTATGGACCAAGTAAACACTGATCTCTCCAAGTAGAGACCAAGTAGAAGGAAGTGGAGACTAGGCTATCTGTGAAAATAGTGACTGAGTCAGGCCAGAGGAGAGAGGGGCTGTATGAGTAGCCTCAGAGAGGCTCGTTGTGTAATATAGATCTGTGGTTGACGAGCACAGAGACATATTTAGGCCAGACCCCCCCCCCCCCTCTAACACATGTGCAGAGTGGGTAGCAGGGCTCCCTGCTCTCCCTCTCCTCCCCCTCTCCTCCCCTCCCCCTATCCCCTTCTCCCATGTCGTCTGTTTGTGACTGAGAGGGCCCGAGTCTCGCCAGGCATGCCAGCATTCTTGCAACAGCAGCCTCCCAGACAGACAGACAGGGAGGAAGAGAGACAGACAGACAGGGAGGTAGAGAGAAAGACAGACAGGGAGGTAGAGAGACAGACAGACAGGGAGGTAGAGAGACAGACAGACAGGGAGGTAGAGAGACAGGGAGGTAGAGAGACAGGGAGGTAGAGAGACAGACAGACAGACAGACAGACAGGGAGGTAGAGACACAGACAGACAGGGAGGTAGAGAGACAGGCAGACAGGGAGGTAGAGAGAAAGACAGACAGGGAGGTAGAGAGACAGACAGGGAGGTAGAGAGACAGACAGACAGGGAGACAGACAGACAGGGAGGTAGAGAGACAGGGAGGTAGAGAGACAGACAGACAGGGAGGTAGAGACACAGACAGACAGGGAGGTAGAGAGACAGGGAGGTAGAGAGACAGACAGACAGGGAGGTAGAGACACAGACAGACAGGGAGGTAGAGAGACAGGCAGACAGTGAGGTAGAGAGACAGGCAGACAGGGAGGTAGAGAGACACAGTGAGGCAGAGAGACAGACAGGGAGTCAGACAGACAGGCACGGGGGGGGACAGAGAGACAGACAGACAGAGAAGTTCGATACAGACAGGAGGCTGGCAGGATGGCAAACAGGCAGCTTCTCTGCTGTCAAAATATCATAGTTTGGTTAACTTTCACATGGTTCCATCCCTCCCCCCCGCTCCCCCTCTCCGCTCTCACCCTCTCCTCCCTCTCTTCTCTCTCCTCCGCCGCCACTGAGAACAATGGAGACTGCCAGGGGGAAATGATAGGGGGAGCAAAGAAAAGAGAGAGGGAGAACGACAGAAATAATTGAATTAAAAGTAATTACGGAGCAATTAACCACAACACACTGGGTTTTGGGAGGACCAGGGTGGATACAAGGGGGGGGGGGGGGGGGGGTTCTCTCTCTTGTCAACGGAGTGCAACTGTTTTAGTTTGCAGTTGGGGGAAGGGATTGAAGGGGGCATGGGTGTGTGTGTGTGTGTGGGCCTAAATACTTGTGACTTGCACGTTTTTGGCGCGCGCGTGTGTGTTTGCAGGCTACACAGAGCTGGGTCATGTTGATTGTTTTTCGGCGTTCAGTTTCAGGCCATGTATCCCCACTTCGCCTCCCTCTCCTACCCTCGTGGCATGTTCCGCCATGCTCCCTTTTGCACCACGTTGTTGTTAGTATCTAAAGGACAGAAGGACAGTGAAGGTTTCCGTTAAATGCTGGTCTGCTGAGAGACGGTGCACTTCAGGTCGTTTTTTTTTCTTTCTACTGTCGAATGATATCCTGTCAAATTTCTAAATTCTCTCTCTCTCTCTCTCTCTCTCTCCTCTCTCTCTCTCTCTCTCTCTCTCTCTCTCTCTCTCTCTCTCTCTCTCCTCTCTCTCTCTCTGTCTCTCTCTCTCTCCCTGTCTCTCTGTCTCTCTTTCTCTCTCTCTCCCTGTCTCTCTGTCTCTTTTCCTCTCTGTCTCTTTCTCTCTGTGTGTGTCTCTCTTTTTCTGTCTCATTGCCTTTTCAGAACAACGAGCCTTTAACCCCCGGTTTCCATGGCTACCAGCCCCACAGTCAGGTAAGATGACATGCAACTACAAACCTGAGTGGAACTAGTCTGAGATCAGTGCAGAATCTGTGCTCCGCCCACAGGACCCAGCGAGCCCACAAAGCGCTCCGCCTCACACCTGACCCGCGGGGTGCCGATGAAGCAAACTGATTGGCTCCCCCCCCTCTCAGTCGCAACCCTTACGATGTGTTCAGCCTCGAGAGAACATTCCACCGCTCCAGAACCGAGCCAAACGGCTTCGCTCTTCTGCGCAATCAAAGTCCTCCAGATTTTCTGTCCCTCTCTCTCCCTCCCTCCCTTTCTCTCTCTCTGTCTCTCTCTCCCTCTCCTCTCCTCTCTCTCCTCTCTCTCTCCTCTCCTCTCTCCCTCCCTCCCTCCCTTTCTCTCTTTCTCTCTCTGTCTCCTTCTCTCTCTCTTCTCTCTCTCTCCTCCCTCTCCCTCTCTTCTTTGCCTGCTCCCTGGCTGTACTTTTCACCCTCTTGCTCGTTCTCTCTTTATCTCTATAACCCCCCCCCCCCCTCCTGTCTCTCTTCCTTTCTGGCTCCCTCTTCTCCTCGGTAATGAGCACCGTATGATGAGCAGCGGCGGCCGTCTCTGCCCCCCCCCCCCCCCCCGCCCTTTTGTTCCTCTCCCTCCATCCCTCTTATCTGTCCCAGAGCAGAGAGCCGCTCAGCCCGGCGCGCAGCAGGGGAGAGGGGGGAGACAGGGAGACCGAGAGAGACAGGGAAGGGGAGAGAGAGAGACAGGGAGAGAGAGAGAGAAAGACAGGGAGAGAGAGACAGGGAGAGAGAGAGAGAGACAGGCTGGCTCTACGTCTGTCTTCCAGATGAGGTTGAGAGTCCTGCTCCAACCTGCACTCCTCTGGCCGGACCACAGGAGGGTGCTGTTGCTCTCCATCCTCCCCCCCCCCCCCTCCACCTCCTGCCCTCTCTTCCCCCTCGCGCTTCACATCTGATTCACTTAGCGGGGCGCTCTCATCCGAGGCGGCGCGCAAGTAGTGCTTCGAGAGAGTGCGGCGGGAAGGTCAAGGGTCGGGAGTGCGGCTCTGCAGTGTGTCAGTCGTCAGCGGCGGGAACAGTCTGTATCTCCTGGCCGCCACGTCCATCTCCCCTCCCCTCGCCTCCGTTCTCGGAGCCCGAGAGGTGGACAGGAGCCAGGGACGGAGGGAGGGAAGAAGAGGAGTCGTTCAGAACCAGTCCAACCCCAGTCCCCTTCACTCGCCCTGCCTGCCTGGTGTGTTTGAAGGGGAACGGCGTGCGCCGCACTCAGGAGCAGCCCTCGTGCATGGAAGCCTAGAGGGCGGTAGAACGCACCTGGAGTCAAACACGCACACGTGACTTGGATGAGTGTGTAGTAGTGTGAATAATTGAACAAGTGTCTGACTCGGTGAGTACGGGTGTGTGTGTGTAAGTGTAACAGGTAAAATATTCTGCCCCCGAGCACAAAGGTGTCCTGCAGGCTGCTATGCTAACGTGTGCGTTAGCCATGCTAATGTCTAGGAGCCCAGACACTCAGTTTGGGTAGCAGTCCTGTGTGTGTGTGTGTGTGTCTACAGCCTCCAGGCCCATCTCTGTCTGTGTTTATGTAAGGTACATCCAGAGGCTATCCTGCTCCCAGGGTGTGTGTGTGGAGACGTGTCCTCTGCAGGTGTGTGTGTGTGTGGGTGGGTGTGTTTATGGAGATGTGTGTCCTTTTGTGTGTGTGTGTGTGGACATGTGTGTGTGTGTGGAGATGTGTGTGTGTGTGGAGATGCGTGTCTTCCGCAGGTGTCTACTTGTGTGTGTGTGTGTGTGTGTTTAACAAGCCCAACTTCTGCAGTCCTGCCTGAATCTGTTTTCCCTTCGCTGTGGGCGTAGGCAGGACGGCCACAGTGCGGTGATCACACGTGTGCGTCTGTGTGTGTGTGCGTGTGTGTGTGTACTGCACGTCAGCTCACTTTGTGTGAAGCCGGTGTGATGCGTACAGTCAGTGAAGGAAGGCGATGCCATCTGTCATTTGAAAGCACCCAATCAGAGGGCATTGTTGTCTAAAAGGCTGTGATGTTTGCCGGCGCCCGCCAATGTCTATTCCGCTCCAGGAAAGCATTCGTGACTATCGTCGAATCGCTCGACTCATATGTGACGCGTGGGACTGCACGATTGTTTTGTGTGTGTGTGTGTGTGTGCTTTCGCACTGTTTAGGAGGAATTTGAGCTTGTGATAGAGTCGGGCTATCTACAAAGTATTTGTGTGTGTGTGTGTGTGATTTAGGATGCCAGTGGCCGTAGAGCATCAGTGTGTTTATCAGCGTGTTCAGGCGGCGTGCTTTAATCCCCTGATCATCCCCCTATTCATCCTCTCATCCTCCTAACTTACATTGTAATCCCCTCATCCCTCGCTCTTTTCACCCCCCCTCCCTCCCTCTGTCCCTCTATCCATTTATCTCTCTCCCGCTTATCTCTCACTCGCGTCCACGTCCCCCCCTTTTCCTCCACCCCCCCCCCCCCCCCCCCTCCCGTTATTATGACTCCTCCCTTGCGCCTCTCTCCCCCCGTCCCCCTCCGCCTCCTTCTATGCATCTCCTCCACCCCCCCCACCCCCCTCGCCTCCTTCTGTCCGTCCTTCCCTCCTCCCCCCTCCGGCATGCGCAGGTCTCCAGCAGCATTGTTGCGCTGACGCCATGCAGGCAGAATGGAAGATGGGAATGAGGGAGAAAAGAGAGAGAGAGAGGGAGAGAGAGAGACACAGAGACACAGAGAGAGAGAGAGAGAGAGAGAGAGAGAGAGAGAGAGAGAGAGAGAGAGAGAGAGAGAGAGAGAGAGAGAGAGCCTTTACTGCAGCAGTGCAAACAGCACAGCTCGTTGCAGAGGAGCAGCGAAATGAATACGCACACATGGCTGAGGTGAGGAGGGGGGAGGAGACGTTGGGGGAGGGGAGTTTGTGGGGGCTTCCTACTGGTGGGGTTGACAAGCTGCCGTCCAATAAATAAATGATAATTAAAAAAAAGCGCTGCAGTGCGGTGTGGAGGGGGGGGAGGAGGGAAGGAGGGAGGGAGGGCAGGCGAAGTAGAGACGAAGCTAGTTTCTTTTCTTCTCTCTGGTCCGAGAGCCCCAGTCACCGCGGCTTCTTCACGAGAAGAAAACAACAGATGGACGGAGAGAAGGAAGAACCGGCAGGGTAGAGGAGGAGGGGCCGAGAGAAGACACCCAGTCAAGCAAGCGTCACTTTCGTCCCAGTTGAACGGCGGATGTTTACGAACGGGTAAACAATATCAACCCGTCCAGCTCCGGCGTAGCCTTCCCCGAGGGCGTGACAGACACGGACGAGGTGAACCTCCCCCCTTCCCCCTACCATCCGAGGGTGTGGCCCAGACGGTGTGAAGAGGGCCACACAGCTCAGTTGTTCCGTCAGGTTAGAAGGGACCCCCCCCCCCCTCCCTCCCCCACCCTGCTTCCCCCACCCCTATCAGCATTTGGGTGAAGATGCAAAAGTCCGGGAAGCCGAGTGCCAGTGAGTCAGGCACCCCCCCCCCTAATTCAGCCCGACGCCTCCGTCCGAGAAGGAGGGCAAAACAGGAGGAAGGGAGGTAGAATTTGAACGAGTGTGTGTAAGACAGAAAGAGAGAGAGAGACAGAGAGGGAGAGAGAGAGTGTGAGGAGCCGTAGAGGCAGACAGAGGCGAGCTGCAACGCGGCCACGCGTACGAGAGGCGAGTCGCGGACAGAGAGCGGCAGAGGGACAGAAAGAGGTGGAGGGAGGGAAATAGAGAGGGAGGGAGAGAGAGAGAGAGAGAGAGAGAGAAGGGGAGGGGGGATAGAGAGAGAGAGGAGAAGAGCGCAAGCAGCCTTTTCTTCCCCTCAGCACAGACAGACCATGATGGGTTTGTACTGTGCTGCAGTCCTACAGGTGAGTAGCTGCACAGACGTCCCGTCATTTCTCGCTTCGTCGCTCTGGGATTGTAACGGGGGGGTCATCGAAACGCTCAGCACTTCTCCCTCGCTCCTTCTGTAGGGATCGGTGATTGATTCGTTGGGACTACGTGTCTGTGCCTTAGGCCAAATACATGACTGGGCTGTAGGCCCATAGGCCTTCGTCAAGTTAGCTGTGTCTCGTGCTGCACTCGCCTACCTTCATTCTGACTGCAAACGCGCACACACCCCGGTGCTGCTCTGTATGTGTGGTATAATGTGTCCTTATCTGCCGTGAATATGGTGTTGCCGTTTGACGGGAGGGTCAGGAGAGGGTTAAATGTTGAAATGTTTACATTAGGTGTGTGTGTCTGTACCCGAGTTGTGCTTCGTTCGAACATGTTCCTCCGTGCTGCCGAGGTAACACTGGAGCCTTCAGGGTGTGTGTGTGTGTGTTTGTGTGTGTGTGTGTGTGTGTGTGCTCGTGTATCGAGACCATATGTCAAAGTACCCTGGTGTTCATGTGCACTTGCAGAGGTGTGTGTTTGTGTGTGTGTGTATTCTCTGGCCTTTTCACATGTTGGCTGAGCTTGGCACGTTGCCATGCTGCAGAGAACATCATGTCACACTTAAACGGTGCGCGGGCTTGCACGCTCGTGCGCGCGCGCGTGTAGGGATTGGGTGAAGGGATCCTTTGTTGTGGTTCCAGCTGTCCCAGTAGGCGTACCCTCATCTGTCTTGGAGTGATACAGACAGGTGCCAACTAACGGTTGTTGCCTTTACTGTCCCTTCTGTGCAACCCCCCCCCCCCACACACACACACACACACACACACACTCGCGCAGAGAAGTTAACGTGTGAATTGTGTCGATTGTCAGTCGGAGGATTTCTCCAGCTTTATCGGCTCTTCTCAATGATCTCGCTCTCACTCGACTCACCCCTACCTACTCCCTCGCTCGCTCCCTCCCTCCGTCCCGCATGTCTCCCCCCTCCAGGCGGTAGCAGCTGTTACCTAAACACGCGTTGCTCCTTAAAGGGCACGGGCAGCTGGGGGACATGGGGGTGGAAGGGGGCCGTGAAGGGCGGGAGGGGTTTGGAAGGCGACGCCGCGCCACTGACTGTCCCATGAAAGACACTGAATAGAGAGAGGAGAGGTGAAGATAACTCGAGTTATGTTCCCGATTGTGTCCGCTTAGCATGCTGGCGTATGCCTGAGTGTCATTGTGTTACGTGTGTTTGTGTGTGTGCCTACCTTTGTGTGTGTGTGTGCATGAGGTCCCATGTGTGGCTGGTGTTGGGGTAAACACACCACGCACTCCTCGTCCCTCCTGTCAGAGGGGAAGCTTGACGCAGCACACACACACACACAGGTAGGCACACACACACACACAGGTAGGCACACACACACACACAGGTAGGCACACACACACGCCACGACAGACAGGTGAGGCGTGTTTGGTTCTTAACACGCACCCACATAAACACGAACGCAGACAGACAGACACATCCACACGTACACACACACACTCTTTCACCTTCCTGGGTCTTGTTGTTGACAGGGCACTCACACACACACATCGCCATAACCAGGCCCGGTTTTGAGCCCACTTTAGTAGCGGGGGAAATGAGAGGTTTTACGTTTGAGACACTTTAAAGCTTCAATTTTGTGCAATCCGAGAGAGCCTTTGGATTCGCTAAAAGCAGCGAGGTGAACAGTGCAAGCTAGCGAACCTGACGTGAGTGTTGCTGCAGCTGTGTGCGTTAGCGAGATGTGATAGGGAATCTAATTGCTCCTCGTGTGCAACAGCCTATAATCCAACAACCCTAACCGCCCCCTCTCCCAGAAAGCTAAACGAAACTCGAAACAACGGTAGAAATGCAAATGATTTTTCAAACCTAAAATGTCAAATGCTTTTTGCCTTGCTTTGCTCGAAGACTCGAAACACAGTTCAGCTAGCTTTCTCCCACAGGTGTGACAGGAGGCTGTCTACTGTCCAGAAACTTCACAGCGCACCTCTCACTGCTGTCCTTGAATTTTATACCACTAAACTAACCAATCGGTATTCTGTCAAAAGTATTACTTTTAAAGAAGATTTTTATCATATTTTTACGATTGACTGAGTTGCAATAGACTAAATACAGTGGGGGGGAAAATACACCAAATCTTAATTTTGGTAGGGGCCAAAATGGACCTTAGAAACCGGCTCTGGCCCTGACAACGGAACATGCCAGTGAAGGTATTGACTCTCTAATGACAGCTTCTAGTGACAGCCTGTAATGGGTCTAGAACTTACAGTCTTTATATAGATGCAGTATTTACACTTATCTGTCAAATAAACTGAACCCTAGGTAAAAATGTTTAAGACTCCCTGACCATTTGTTTTTCATTAGGTATTTTTCCATTGTGTCTTTTTAGTTTTGCTGGTGGTGCCTGCAGGGTGTGAGCCAATGATCACAGTGTTCCAGGGAGAGGCGGGCTTTAGAATGATTTGATTGGTCTGCAGGAAGTTATCGTGGCAGGCACACACTGAGGACCATATAAGGATTTAGAGGGCGGTCCCTGCGACGTGGTGTGTGTGTGTGTGTGTGTGGTGTGTGGCTTGGGCTCCGTGGTTGGAGGTAGAAAACGGTGTCTGGATTCCATCAAGCCAGGTGAGAGAGAGAGAGAGAGAGAGAGAGAGAGGAGAGAGTAGAGAGAGAGAGGAGAGAGGGAGAGAGGGAGAGAGGGAGGGAGGGAGGGAGGGAGGGAGGGAGGGATGGGAGGGGGAGGGGGGAGGGGGAGAAAGCCAGAGGCTACCTCCAGCTGCAGAAGAAGGAAACAGGAATGGACTGCTATGGTGCGTGTGTAGTTAGAGAGAGAGAGAGAGAGAGAGAGAGAGTGTGTGTGTACGACAGGCAGACCAAAGTGAAGTGTTCTATTTTGGAACGCCGCCCGTGTAGAGAGTTGAGAATATGCGTCCTCATCCTTCCTTTGACTTTCTTTGTCTTTCTTTCTCTCTTCATCCACCCCTCCCTCCCCCACCGCCTTCCCCCCTCTCCTTGTTCCCCTAACCCCCCCCCCACCCCCCCTCTGTCTGGGCTCTGTCTGTGAGATGCTACCATGTAGGGCCTTCAGCCAGCCTGCACACAGAGGAGCAGGAATTGCCCAGGGCTGACTAATGGGCCTGTCTGCAGCCAGACACACACGCACACACACACGCACACACACACATACGCACTCACATCTACGCGCACACCACAGGCGCATATACTACTGTTACAGTACACCCAAAGCCATACGATCCGTTAACCTCCTGCTACATATACATACTTACCACCTTACCTTACCACTGCCTGCAAAAATGGGGCAAACACCCCACAGACAGAACCTCAGCCCCCCCCCCCCCCCCCCCCCTCAGCGCCCCCCCCCCCCCCCCCTCCCCCAGCCTCGGCCCCCCCTCTCATTGGTTTTCTGTTTGTCTGTATGGGTCTTTCTTTCCCTTTCTCACATAAACTCTGACGCACACACACACACACACACACACACTAGTCCAGTGTGAGTCACTGTGTGGTAGGTAGGTGGGGGTCCCACTCTCTAGAGGCTGGCTGGCTGACTGGCTGGTTGACTGACTGGTTAGCTAACTGGCTAGCTGGCTGACTCATTGGCTTGCTGGCTGGCTACAGGCCGGTGCATGTTAGCAGTGAACTTGTTCTAGCAGTAGCCGTGTAAAGTGAGCATATCAGTTTCTAATACCTTCTGTTGCTGCTGGCTAGACCTGGCTGTAACCCAATATTATAATCACATATTACAAATAACTCTGAACACAGAGTTAGGACTGATCAGGCCCTAGGCTGTGGATGAAACATCCAGCATACTGGTTCACTCTTATTCACACCCTGGAACCTTCCATCCCTGTTTCAACGCCCACGCCAGTGACGCTGGCCCAAGTCCCCAGACATACAGCCCCCCCCCCCCCCCCCCCCCCCCCCTCTGTAATTTGCTTCATCTCTCTGTTTTTGCTCCTTCTTTCTCTGTCTCGTTCCATCTCCCTGATCATCTGTCTTAAAGGGATCCTAGGGGGTTTGTTTTTTGACAGTCCCTTTGAGCTTTCAGAGGAACATTTGAGAGAAATTCGGTTGATTTCAATCAAGTCGAATCTGCCCGTGTCAGCCTGCTCTCTGGTGTATTATGAGGACTTCAGCGGAGCATAGTTGGCATTCAAAATGGTGTGTGTGTGTGTGTTGGCTCTAGAGAGAGCGGCGGCTTGCTTAACAGAACCACCGTGTCGTCTCCTTCTTCGGATGCTCGTCACTCCTGTCACGCCTCTCTCCTCATCTTCCCCCGAACCTTCTCCGCCTTCCTTCTCCTCTCTACACAAGACTGAGTGGCTGGCTGACTGACTTGCTGCCTGACTTGCTGGTTGACTGGCTGGCTGAGTGACTGGCTGGCTGAGTGACTGGCTGGCTCTGATTGGCTGACTGGCTGGCTGACTGGCTGAGTGACTGGCTGGCTGAGTGATTTGCTGACTGGCTGGCTCTGATTGGCCGGCTGGCTGGCTGAGTGGCTGGCTGAGTGACTGGCTGGCACAGTGACTAGGCCCCCCCCCCCCCCCCCCCCCCCCCCCCGCTCCTCCCTCCCAGAGGAAGGTTGTCTGGGTGTTTGGGAAACTTGTTACTGCTGTCCTTGACAGGAGGCTGGGTGTGTGTGAAGTGTGTGATAACAGTGTCATGCCTGCTTGCCCCCCACATACACCCCCCCCCCCTCTCTTTCTCTCTCTAACCACAGACACACACAGTCTCTCTGTCTCTCTCCTAACCACACACACACACACACAGTCTCTCTGTCTCTCTCTTACCACTTACACACACCACATAGTCTACCTCCAGAAGTAAGCGTCATACTGGATGCTGACTTGCATTGCATAAGCTTCATTCAGGATTCACGTACGTAGGGATTAGTAATGGGAGCATATAGCCAGTAACCTTCATAGCAGTACTTTGAGTAACTTAATAATGGCCTATTGTTTTAGGAATTGGTGGTAGAAGTACTTCTGTTACCGTAACAGAGTTATTGTAGTACATTGAGGATGATTTCCGGTGGATTGTCGGGTGACATTGCAGGTTTTCAAGGTTTTAACGCCTGGTTTGATGTGTAGCCACAGTTTTATAGGGAGCATCTCCGTGTCAGAAACGAGATCAGATTCAATAATGGATGTGTTTGTTGTGAATATTTCATGTGTTTGCTGACAGAAATACTGCAGCCAGATATGGAGAGAGGGAGGAGGCGAGAGCGAGATGGTACGGTTGGAGGGAGTCTTGAGGGAGGGTTAGGGTTAGGGTTAGCTGAAATTTGATAGCTGTTTTAAACCTCTGTCTCTCCCTCCCCCTCAGGCTCCACAGGACTCAGCGGGGGGTCCGGACAGCCTGGGGGCCCCTCCGTTCACCGCCTTCCCTCCTCCGCCCCCGCCCCAGAACGGCCTGGCGGCGTCCGAGTTTGGCGGAGCCATCTTCTCCGCGGGGGGCCAGGGGCCGGTGGAGGAGGGCTCAGGGGCCAACGGAGCCACGCCCACGCCCGTTCACGTCATCATCGCGCCAGTGAGTCCGCCCCTCCCCGTCGTCACGGGCGACACTGGAAGACCCCCGCCACTCGGGCGTGCTGCTGACCGTGTCCAATTCACACTGTTCTCACCATTGGTCTCTCTGTCTGTCTGTCCCTGTCTGTCTCCATCTCTCCCTCTGTTTCATCATCCCATCCCTATACATGTTTTTTCTGCCCCTCCATTTCTTCCTCTGCACCCCCCTCCCCCCCCCAGCAGGCAGAGGGCTCCCCCCAGGGTGAGGCGCTGGCCCAGTGTGGGGTGGTGGCGTCCAGCGCCGGGGGGTCTGGTGGCGAGTCCCCCGAGGCCAAGGGCTCCCCCAAGCGCCTGCACGTCTCCAACATCCCCTTCCGCTTCCGCGACCCCGACCTGCGGCAGATGTTCGGGGTAAGACCCCCGCTTTTGACGGGTCGGCCCGAGCGCAAAACGTTGGGTTGTTCTTAGGGAGAGGGTCCTGAACAGATATCGATTCGTTGTTGTGTGGGGTGAGTGGTTCAGTGTGTAGAAGTGTCAAGGAAAAGCAGGGAGCTATGAATGAGTTGAGGGTGAAACTAGCAGAGACAATGTGAGGGGGGAGTTGGTTTGTTTTCTTCTCTAGAACCTTCCTGAGCACTCCTTTTATGATGCTTCATAAATCTGTCTTCTCCCTCTGGACAATGATCTTTACTATGGGTGTGTGTGTGTGGGTGTGTGTGTGTGTGTGTGGGGGGGGGTATGTGTGGGTGTGTGTGTGTGTGTGTGTGACAAAGGGGATGTTCAGGAGAACAAAGGCCAGGAGTGTCACAAACGGAGCGACACCCCTGGCCTTTAATCATGTCTTCTTATTTCTCTCTACCTCTGCCGTGTCAGGAGAGAGGGATGGGGGGGAGGGGCTAAATGAACGAGGGAAGGAACATGTGTTATGTGCTGTGTGTTAAAGAGAAAGAGAGAAAAGGGGGGAAGATGAGATCGTAGGAGATTGTTCTGGAAGATTTCATGTTGTTGAATACTGCCCTCTTGTGTAGAGTTGGAGTTCATCCCCAACAACAAGGCTATGTTTGTGCACATCTACATATGTCTGGTTTTTAAGAAGTTTTGTTGTTGTTGGCAATTGTGTTTTATTTTGATAGTGATAGTGTGTAGAGAGACAGGAAAGGCAAGGGAGAGAGATAGGGGATGAGATGCAGTAAATGGCCCGGGCTGGAATCGAACCTGGGCCACTGCGGTAAGGCCTACGTGGTACACATTCCACCAGGTGAGCCACTCCACAGCTACATATTTGCTATGCACAGGAGTCAGGTCAGATACCCAAACAGGAAGTGTGTCATTCCAGTGCTCTGTAATTAGGGATTTTATTTTTTCAGTTTATTATATATTTCCAAATATATACATATAAAATGTTAATATTTTTTTGGGCTCTGAGGGTGTGTAATCTTTCTTCTCCCTCTGTTTTCAGCAATTTGGCAAGATTCTCGATGTCGAGATCATTTTCAATGAGAGGGGTTCTAAGGTGAGTGACACAGCCTTCACTACACATGGAGAACTCAAATAACAATACTAGTTATGTATCATAAATCAATTTAGATTAGGGGTGGAACGGTACATGTATTCGTACCGAACCGTACGGTACGGGCGTCACGGTTTGGTGCATGAAATTACACGGTGAATACACGGTATAAAAATAAATACAACTTGCGTGCAAATTAATTAATGTAATGCGGAACTACTGTTAGATACTCGTGTTCTTTAGGGACATCTAATCTGTAGCTCTGAAGCTCTGATTGACTCCGCCGTGAGTCAGAGATAGCAAGCAGCACTAAGAACGAGTATGGTGAGTGGTGGTGACCCACGAGAGATAGAAGAACCCCCGGCCTTTTTAAGATTGCAAGTTTGGGAAAACGTTGGTTTCTCATTCAGTGACAGTAGTACAAGCGAGAGATTGGTGGATAAGACAAATACTGTGTGTCAGCGTTTTTCAGCAGTTGTGGGGTATGTGAGTGGAAATACATCTCACATGCTAACGCATATAACGCATCTGGCGTGTGCTAATTGACAAAAAATATCCGACGCCATCACCCAGGTGTGCCAATCACTGGAACGAGTCATAAAAAACTGTCCAACTTCTCCTTCCTACAGTGCTTAACCAGCCATTAGATACACATACAAATAGGGCCCAAAAAATTACTGACGCAATCGGAATTTATATGTCAT
Source organism: Hypomesus transpacificus (assembly GCF_021917145.1). NCBI lineage: Eukaryota > Metazoa > Chordata > Actinopteri > Osmeriformes > Osmeridae > Hypomesus > Hypomesus transpacificus. Next base: position 15,173,644 of record NC_061076.1, on the reverse strand, counting down.
ATTCAATGTGCTCGTATTCACTTGTAGAGGAAACTGGTTTGTTTTGCTTTTCCCTCCGTTGTACCGAACTCGTACCGAACCGTGATGTCTCCACCGCGGTATGAACCAAACCGTGACTTCACTGTACCGTTCCACCCCTAATTTCAATACGTGTAGACTGACAACCACACACAATACATCACACCATTGTCATGAATGTTACAATATCACAAGGTCAAGGTGAGGAGCACTGAACTCCATTTCCCACGTTCCCCTGTGTTCCTTTGGCCTGCCTGCTCTTATCACTGCTGGCTCAATGGAAATACATAATTACGACCCCCGGCCGGCTCTTATCAGTAGCTGCATAAACACCACGAGAGCTCTGCCTATAGCGGGGACGTTCTAAGTCAATGTTTAATGAGTGGATCTGGTAGTGGCTGGAATACTATTTTGAATGTCTTTCTGAAGCATGTATGTGCTCAATTTGATATTGCCTGCTGGTTTGTCCCCCCGAAATGAACCCCTACCCACCCCCCCCAAAAAAATGTGCCAAGATTTTAAAGACCAATGCCAAGTCCAATGTGGAATGAATGGAAATACTTCCAGACACTTTTCTGGAGGGTTCTCCTGTCTTTAAATCTGGACGTTTATGAGGAGGGAAAATGCACATATTCCTAATGAGTCGACCCCTGTCGCGCCCCTCTAACCCCCCTTCCCCCCCTTCCCCCCCCTTCCAGGGCTTTGGCTTTGTGACGTTTGAGACTAGTGCGGACGCAGAAAAGGCCAGGGAGAGGCTGCATGGTACTCTGGTGGAGGGACGCAAGATCGAGGTAACTTTCTCTCTTCTCTCTCTCTCTCTTTTGCTCTGCCTGTCATCACTGACTCTGCTAGCTAGCACCCATCCTTCCACACTGACATGCTCTGGTCTGGTCTATGCTGGTTCCCATGATCAATGGTTGTTGTTTTAGTTTTTTTGTATTAGAATTATTTTGAAAGTTTTTGTCTTGTTTTAGTTTTAATTTGTTTCCTTGATTTATTTTTTGGGGATGTGAGAGTTTGGGGTGCAAGGACACAACACAAGGCATGCTGGGTAGTCTCCTCTGCAATTGTTTTTTTTTTTTAATTCAAGGTTTTGTGTTTGATGCACTGATGTCCCAGCCTAGCTTCTCCAGTTTTAGGGATATGTCACCCAAAAATTCAAAATCACCTATTTTCTTTCCGTTGCCTAGTTTCATTGCATTTTGATTGCGATCAAGGGTGAGAAGGGAAGAAATAGGTCATTCTGAAATTTGAACGAACTGTCCCTTTAACACGAGCCAATCAACACCGCACTTGTCCGCGATTGGCTCGGTCAAGGGGAGAAGACAGAGGTGGCGGCGACGAAACCACGCTGCATGAGCGCAACCGCCCGTCGGACACCTTTCTCTGTCGCCCGTCCGCCTACACAGAGCGCTGTCTTTCTTATCCCGCACGGGGGCGCCAAGTTTTGGTGACGTGGCGCTTTCGGGCTCCGAGTGGCGCAGACGAGCATGCTGGACACCCTTTACCTCAGCCGTGCATGAGCGTGGGCTCTCTTTCGAGCGTGGCTTCTCTTATGCACCTTCGCCACACGCCCACCCCCCCCCCCCCCCCCGTCTGTGTCCATCTGGATGCGAAGCCCCACTTCCTGTCTTGTCTGTGTACGCCCTCGTTTCTGTGTTGTCCCGAGGCGTTTGGGACGGCGGCATGCGGTTGTTTTTCTTTTGCCGTTCCACCTCGCGTTGCGTGTCGGCTGGCGTGTGGTGCAACCTAACCTTCTCACCAAGGGGGGGGGAGGGGGGGGGGGGGGCTGGAGAGGCGGGGGGGGGCGGCATGGTGTGGTGGTTTGCCATGGTCCCGTCCCCAGTCCTCGGTCACTGCCTCTCAGCCATGATTGGGATGACACCTGTCCTGCAGCCTAAGTCCATCACGGACCCACCTCATCCCCCTCCATACCCTCTCCCCCTCTCTCTCTTCTCCCCTCCCTTCCTCCCTCCTGCTCACTTTACCCTCAGTCAATCAGCCAGTTGAGTGGATGCAGGTGGGGAAAGCTTATGTGTACGTGGGTGTAGACCTGTCTTAGTCCACGCAAGTGAATTCAGCCTGTCTACCTGTAACCCTGTCTGTCTGTCTTCTGTGCACGAGGCTGTATGTAGGACCCCTTCCTCCCATCTCGTCTCCTTCCCTTTTCTCTCCATCTCCTCTCATCCCTTCTTCCCATCCTTCTACCCCTCCTCTCCCCCTCCCCAGTCTGTGTTGTCAGTGTTTGTCGAGCTCTTGTCTTGTCTTGTCACCCATGTGGTCATCCTCAGTGCAGGTCTGTTCGAGGTATGTGTGTATGCATGCGCGTGCGTGTGGGTGTGCTCATGCTTGTGTGTGTGCATGCGTCTGTGTGTGTGTGTGTGTGTACCGCAGACAGTGTGATCCGCCACAGCTCCTTTTTGTTTTTTTAATGGCCGCCCATCAGCCCAGTCCCTGACCAGACCACTCCAGAGTTTGGGTCGGCTAAAGAGAGGCCAGACAATCAGTCCATTCTGTTCTAAACAGGAGATCAACTGGCTCCCTACCCCCTGCCACCAACCAAAGTTGTATTCATCTCTCAGCATGTCTCCATAAATGATGAGATGGCTCCCGCGAAACGGTGCTTAATCTCTAGAGATCTGTATCCGAAATTGGCGAACGTCTGCAGGTTTGTTGGCTGAACCAAGTGATGGCTGGTGCCAGCAACGTGGCTCTGGGGATGTCCTGCACGGCTTCCTGCAGGTCCTGCCCTACTGTGTGTGTGTGTGTGTGTGTGTGTGTGTGTGTGTGTGTTTGAGTGTGTGTTTGTTCATGTCCTCTGGACTGGCTTTGGGTCTGCCTGCCTGTGTTTGGTGTCTGGCACCCCTGCATGAAAGACTGAGAGAGTGCCGCGGGTGAAGCTGTTTGTGTGTGCGTGTGTGTGTGTGTGTGTGTTCAGTATGTGTGCATGTGTCTTTGAGGAAGGGTGAGAATTGTCGGGGGGAGAGGGAGATTTGTCACTTAACCCACTTCCAGCCCTCACACTTTCCCCCCCAACTTGACTCTTCTCTCTCTCACTCTCTTTCTCTCTCCCTCTCCCTCTCTCTCTCCCTCTCTCTCTCCCTCCCTCTCTCTCTCTCCATGCCCTCTTCCACTCTCACGCCAGTCGAGTTTGTCGCCTGTCTCGTTTTCTTCGCACCCTGTCTGATCCCCTTTGTCACTTAACAGCCCTGCTTTGAAGGACACCTCATCCTCCTGTCTGTCTGCCTGTCTGTCTGTCTGTCACTGTATTGTCTGTCTGTCTCTCATTGAAGGCTACTTTATTTTCCCTGTAAAATGTACCTCTACTGTCCCCTCCCAAACAATAACTCTCTCTCTCCTCTTTCTCTCTCTCCTCTTTCTTTCTCTCTCCGTCTCTATTTAACTATTGTTGATTTATTTGGGAACCCTGTAATAAAGGGGGGGGGGGGGGTATCATTTGTAATTAAACTACTGGGTATGGAAGTATATACACACCTGTACCCCCCCCCCCCCCCCCTCCAAACACCCCCACACACAGATAAGGCCCTGCTCTTTACAATGTCATCAAAGCTGTATTTCAATCCACAACTATAATTGAAATGTTCGATTGAAGCCAATTACATTGGAATGAGCTCCCATGACTGTGGGAGACCTGTTTCAGGCGACCTACCCAATCTGGATTGATTTTCTCTCGCCTGTTTACTACCCCTCCTCATCTAGTCTCTTCCTGTCTGTTTCCCTCCTCTCCCTCTTCCTCCTCCTCCTCCTCTTCCACCTCCTTCAGGAGAACGGACCAGATGAAACTAGGCTTCAGTAGAGATTAAGATCTCTGATACAAGATAGGATTCACTCCCCTCTCCTTCTCTTTCTCTCTATCCGTCTCTCTCTTTTCTCACCCTTTCTCTCATCTTCCCAGCTCACCCTTCCTCCCCCCCCCTCCCCCCCCTCCCCCCTTCTCTGTAACAACTTCTTCCCCTCTTGTTTTTAGTTATGTGCATAGGGGGGGGGCTTTTATTTTGCTTTACCAGGTTATCTGTCGGTTCATTTATTGGTTATTATATTTTTTCTGTTTCCCTGATGACTTCTATGTGTGTTGTTGTCAGTCTCCACGGTAACCACTCGCGTGTCCTCACGCTGTTTCCCCGGCAACGGTAAGTTGTGTACAAATGACATAATCGCTGATCTGACCCCCTTACCCTCACCCTACACACTACAGATAGTAGATTATTTTGGCTTTTCATCAAAATTCAACTGTTTTAAATATAGAGAATTTATTATATGAATATAATATAGCATACATTAGTGTAATTTTGTAATCAACATAGCTTGTACTACTACCACGTTGCATTACAAAGTACGGTGATACGATAGGCTATCCTTCCATAGTACTGAGGTTTATCTTGGTACCGAATAGTCATTCAGGTCCTTTGGTAAGAAGATGATGTTTAGCATTGCGGGCCACGTCCACCAGACCAGAACCCGCCACCACACCACACCCACCCACACTCACAGAGCGCAGCATTGACAAGCACAGTAGCTTTAATGTCTGGTTCGCCCCCGCTCCTCTCTTCTCTAACCCCTCCAGGGAATGAGCTAACGTACCCTGCCCCCCACCCCCCCTCCACACTCCTCTGATTTGACCTCTGGCCTACTGTGTTGGTACTGGAACAGCACTAATCATGCCCGGATTAATTGACCGTTATCAGCAGCATTGATATTATTAACCCCTCGATCCAAAGACCATGGCTTGTGTCTCCAGTGCTGGCTTGGGTGGGGGTGGGGGGAGGTGGGGGGGAGCCTTTGAGACGATGGTAGGAAAAGGATTTCTTGATTTCACTTATTTTTTCCGACACACTCCCTCCTCTTCAGCCAGCGTAGGCCGAGTGGTTTTATTTCAACAAAAGGCCGTCGTCTCTTTTGAGGAATCAGACTGATATGGTAACCATCAGCCGCTTTAGACAGTCTCACACATACTCATTTCTAGGAAACTCTGCTTAATGGCAGCAAGACTTTTCAATCCTCCCTCACATTGTGGAGACTTCAGTTCCCATTCTGGCACTCTCCTGTTTACTTGACCACGGGTGTTTCAGATTAGCAGTATAATGTAGCTTGGAATTTGTGTTTTACCCAAAAATATATATATATATATATTTATATATGTGTATATTTGTATATATACTAAATATAAACTGGCTGATCTACAGGGTCTCTCTCTTTCCTCCCCCCTTGTTTTTTCTTTCTCCTTTTGGTTTGGTTTCCCTGTATGGAGCAGTGTGTGTACAGTAGTAGTAGTAGTGGTCTGTGTACTAGTCTTAGTCTGTGACACACCGCGTTGACTATGCCTGGCAACGTTGTCTCTCGTGCCCCGTTTCATTTCTCTACTTTTATTGGGTGTAAGGTTTGCTCTCCACTCACTCTCACCCTCCCTCTCTCACCCACCATCTATTTCCCTCTCCCTTCCTCTCTCTTTGTCTCTCTCCCTCTTTCTTAATCTCTCTCTCCCTCTCTCTCTTTCTCTCTCCATCCTTGGGTCTCTCTTTCTCTTCTCACATAAAACGAGATTTGTAGAAGAATGATCACTGAATCTAATTGCTGTTTTGAAATGAATGACGCACCTTGGTATCTGTCGTTGTTTTTGTTTTTGATTTTTCAGAAAAATGATTTCGTTTCTTGTTTTGGTGTTGCTTATGAAGACAATGTCTCTCTCTCTTTTCCCCTCCATCATGTTTGTGTTTCCCTGTTTTTGTATGTGGACTGGCTCTGTCCCTCTCTCCTCCACTTGCATCCCTCTCTCCTTCACCCACCCCATCCCTCTCTCTCTGTTTGATATGGGAGTGCTGCGATTGTTTCGATTGGTCTCTATGCTGCATCCGACGCTTGCTGATTGGCTGAAGTTTTGTTTTTTGGTTCTCTACCCTCACTCTCGGTCATGTGATGCGCCCATATTTGGCTGTGTGTAATTTCTGTGTCCCGAGAAATTATTCATTTTGTCCGACAATGGTTTTTGCACCCCTCTTTCTCTCCCCTCCCCTTTTGAATGTATTAATTATTATGATATTATTTTGTAGGTGTGCCAACACGTTTTTGTTTAAGGAGGGTGGGGTGGAGGGAACAGCGTTGGTCATCATTTAGTCCAGTTCTGTCAGAGAAACTGGACAGACGGGATGAGGGTTGGAATGTATAGTAACCCATCCAGGACTCTCTCCAACATCAGCCTCTGTATGATTTGCATGTCAATCTGTCAGTGAGTCAAAGTGCAATTCACTTGAACATGCCACCACAGTTACAAACACACACACACACACCCTTTAGCCAAAATAGCCCTAAACAAAGAAAAGAAATCTTGCACAATGACATCATTCTGCAATTACGTAAACCAAAATACAAAGACTGACATATATATTTATATATATATGTATGTGTGTGTATATATACACGTATTTACAGTATAAATATATATATTTAATTGGATCACTATCGTTGTCAGCAGAGCCGCCCCATTAGTCTGCGGCGTTCTAGAAACATTTTCGCTGTCGATGCGGCATCCCTGTTTTGACTCACCCACCAGTTCCTTCCCCCCCCCCCCCCCCCCCCCCCATCAACAACACAGACCCCCGCCAAATGAAAGGAGAGAGAGAGCGAGCGGTGTGAGGAGAGGGAGAAAGAGAGAGGGAGGGAGAGCAGGATTAGTCAAACCCCAAACTCAGACCAAAATGGCCGCCTTAATGTGAACTTGTCTCATAAAGGTCTCCCGGGCCACAATTAGCTCTCACATCATTAATCTGTGGCGGCTAATCTATCCCCGGCCTGACGGCGTACACACACACACACCAACCAGGCAATTAGACAGTCCTACACGAACCCCCATCACAGGAGATTAGGATGATGAGAGAGAGATTAGGAGATTGGAAGGTAGGAGTGGGAAGAAGATGATAAGCCGTTTTGGCCTTGGAGCGTCAGATGGAACGTGACAGCATGAAAACACACACACAGACACACACACCCTGCTGTGTCCCAGCTCATTTCTTTAACATCCCCTCTCTCTCTCTTGTCGTCCCCCCCCCCCCCATATTTTTCCTTCCTCTCTCCTTTCTCTGGCTTCCTTTCTCTCTCTTATCTCGGCCATTTACCTACCCTCTGAGTCTCTTCTCTTTTTCCTCTCTCTCCTGCTCCGTGTCCTCCTCTCTCTCCTGCTCCGTGTCCTCCTCTCTCTCCTGCTCTGTGTCCTCCTCTCTCTCCCTCTCTCTCCTGCTCCGTGTCCTCCTCTCTCTCCCTCTCTCTCTCCTGCTCTGTGTCCTCCTCTCTCTCCCTCTCTCTCTCCTGCTCCGTGTCCTCCTCTCTCCCTCTCTCTCTCCTGCTCCGTGTCCTCCTCTCTCTCTCCCTCTCTCTCTCTCCTTCGTGTCCTCCTCCTCTCTCTCTCCTGCTCCGTGTCCTCTCTCTCCCTCTCTCTCTCCTGCTCCTTGTCCTCCTCTCTCTCCTGCTCCGCGTCCTCTCTCTCTCTCTCCTGCTCCGTGTCCTCCTCTCTCCCTGTCTCTCTCCTGCTTCGTGTCCTCCTCTCTCTCCCTCTCTCTCTCCTGCTCCGTGTCCTCCTCTCTCCTGCTTCGTGTCCTCCTCTCTCTCCCTCTCTCTCTCCTGCTCCGTGTCCTCCTCTCTCTCCCACTCTCTCTCCTGCTCCGTGTCCTCCTCTCTCTCCCACTCTCTCTCCTGCTCCGTGTCCTCCTCTCTCTACCTCTCTCTCTCCTGCTCCGTGTCCTCCTCTCTCTCCTGCTCCGTGTCCTCCTCTCTCTCCTGCTCTGTGTCCTCCTCTCTCTCCCTCTCTCTCCTGCTCCGTGTCCTCCTCTCTCTCCCTCTCTCTCTCCTGCTCTGTGTCCTCCTCTCTCTCCCTCTCTCTCTCCTGCTCCGTGTCCTCCTCTCTCCCTCTCTCTCTCCTGCTCCGTGTCCTCCTCTCTCCCTCTCTCTCTCCTGCTCCGTGTCCTCCTCTCTCCCTCTCTCTCTCCTGCTCCGTGTCCTCCTCTCTCTCTCCCTCTCTCTCTCTCCTTCGTGTCCTCCTCCTCTCTCTCTCCTGCTCCGTGTCCTCTCTCTCCCTCTCTCTCTCCTGCTCCTTGTCCTCCTCTCTCTCCTGCTCCGCGTCCTCTCTCTCTCTCTCCTGCTCCGTGTCCTCCTCTCTCCCTGTCTCTCTCCTGCTTCGTGTCCTCCTCTCTCTCCCTCTCTCTCTCCTGCTCCGTGTCCTCCTCTCTCCTGCTTCGTGTCCTCCTCTCTCTCCCTCTCTCTCTCCTGCTCCGTGTCCTCCTCTCTCTCCCACTCTCTCTCCTGCTCCGTGTCCTCCTCTCTCTACCTCTCTCTCCTGCTCCGTGTCCTCCTCTCTCTCCCACTCTCTTCAGACACAGCAGGGCACAGCCGTCTTCCCAGAGTGAGTCATCACACTCTCTCTCTCTCCTGCTCGACAGCACACATTTTTAGTTTTTAAATTGCATGCACCCTCCCCCCCTCCCCCCCTCCCCACTCCTGTACCCCTAACAACTTTCCACCCTCTCATGAACACACACACACACACCGAGTGCTCCGTCAGCATAACCGATGTTGTCAGCGGTTACATCGTCTGCGTGGATAACAGCTTCGCGGGCCCGATCGGGTGTTGAGGGACGTCTTTGTCGAGTCGCGATTCATGCGACTGAATATGAGAAATGCCAATGTCATTCCTGTGGTTTATTAGTTGACTCCTATGGAAGTGTTTGTGAGATTGTGTGTGTGTGGTTGTGTGTGTGTGTGTGTGTGTGTGTGTGTGTGTGTGTGCGTGCGTGCATGCCTTTGAGTGCGTGCGTGTGTTTCCTCCATGAAAAAGGAGAGAATCCCACAGTGTTAAGCTCACTAGTGCCCCCCCCCCCCCCCTACACACCCACAGGTGAACAATGCTACGGCCAGGGTGATGACCAATAAGAAGATGGTCAGTCCTTATCCCAACGGAGAGGCCCTCAGCACCCTGCCATACGGTAACACACACACCACATACACACACACACACACACACACACACATACTCACACACTGCGCCACCTCAGTATTGGGTCTACCATATATTTGGAGAGAGATGAAGCCTGGTTTAAAGGCTGAACAGAACTTCTGTCTCTTGTGTGTGTGTGATACGCCTGCTGTAAAATAACACTATGTCTCTGTGTCTGTGTGTGTGCGTGTGTGTGTGCGTGTGTGTGTGTGTGTGTGTCCTAGCCGGGTGGAAGTTGAGTCCCATGATGGGGGCCATGTATGGACCAGAGATCTATGCAGGTAAAAGACCCCAGACTTCTCTCTACACCTCTCTCTCTCTACACCACTCTCTGTCTACACCTCTCTCTGTCTACACCTCTCTCTGTCTACACCTCTCTCTGTCTACACCTCTCTCTGTCTACACCACTCTCTGTCTACACCTCTCTCTGTCTACACCTCTCTCTGTCTACACCTCTCTCTGTCTACACCTCTCTCTGTCTACACCTCTCTCTGTCTACACCTCTCTCTGTCTACACCTCTCTCTCTACACCTCTCTCTGTCTACACCTCTCTCTGTCTACACCTCTCTCTGTCTACACCTCTCTCTGTCTACACCTCTCTCTGTCTACACCTCTCTCTGTCTACACCTCTCTCTGTCTACACCTCTCTCTCTACACCTCTCTCTGTCTACACCTCTCTCTGTCTACACCTCTCTCTGTCTACACCTCTCTCTGTCTACACCTCTCTCTGTCTACACCTCTCTCTGTCTACACCTCTCTCTGTCTACACCTCTCTCTCTACACCACTCTCTGTCTACACCTCTCTCTGTCTACACCTCTCTCTGTCTACACCTCTCTCTGTCTACACCACTCTCTCTCTCTACACCTCTCTCTCTACACCCCTCTCTCTCTCCATACCTCTCTCTGTCTACACCACTCTCTACACCCCTCTCTCTCTCTACACCTCTCTCTCTCTACACCTCTCTCTCTCTACACCTCTCTCTCTCTACACCTCTCTCTCTCTACACCTCTCTCTCTACATCTTTCTTTCTCTCTCTACACCTCTCTCTCTACACCTCTCTCTACACCTCTATCTCTCTCTCCTGTTCCTCCCTGGTTGTGATTGATCTAGCTTGATACATACAACAACTTCTGATTGATCTAGCTTGCCACAAAGAGACTTATCGTCTTCCTGTTTACTGGTTTGTCCCTCCCCCCTCTCCCCTCCCCCTCCCCTCCCTCCAACCCTCCACCCCCTCCCCCCCCCCCTCCCTCCTCTCCCTCCCTCCCCCCTCCCTCTCTCTCTCTCCCCTCCCTCTCCCCCTCCCTCTCTCCAGTCCCAGGGTTCCCCTACCCCTCGGCGGCGGCGGCCTCCACAGCAGCGGCGGCAGCAGCGTTCAGGGGGGCCCATCTCCGGGGGCGAGGCCGGCCCGTCTACAGCGCCGTCAGGGCAGCCGTCCCCCAGGCCGCTCTGCCCGCGTACCCCGGGTACGAGAGAGACACACACAGCCACATACACACTGACAGGCGCACGAACACACACAGCCACATACACACTGACAGGCGCACAAACACTCACTGACAGGCGCACAAACACACACAGGCACACACTTACACAGGCACACATGCACTTAGGCACACACATACACACACGTGCACACACACACACACACATGCATAAGTGTGCACACATACAGGCACACAGTTTGAATATCCAGTTACACATTTCAGCTTCTTGCATCATTTGAAATGAAATGAAACCCCATGTTGTGGCATGGTTACCAGCATCATCAAATGAAACACACCAGAACCGAGATGTGTACCACACAGTTTCTATGAACATGCAGTCGTCTCCACTGTGTGTGTGTGTGTGTGCATGCATGCTGTTGTTGCTGGGGGGCTGTGCTGATTGGTATGTGGGGGCGGCGAGTGCTGTGATGTTCAAATATGATTGGATAAGAGGCAGGAAGTGTCTCTTCCATGTCCCCACCTTCCCTGCTGTTGCCATACGACGAGAAAGTCTCTGTCCATTAACAAAAAGAATGAATTAATTGAATTATGAATCAACTAGAAAATACCCTATTGCTAGTCATTTATTCAAAATCTCTCCCTAAAAGGGAACGCTGTCAATTAATGCTCACAATGTGACTCGCTAGTAAAGCATTTCAATCAACTTTATTGATCCCTGAGGGGTGACAATGCAGTAGTAGAACTTGGGGAGACGGAATCTTTGTTGCCTCGAAAGCATGTTGCATGGGTGTGCTATAATCTCTCTTCCCCTCTCTCTCTCCTCTCTTTCTGTCTTCCTCTCCTCTTTTCTACTCTCTTCCTTTCTCTCCTCTCTCTCTCTCTTCCCCTCTCTGTTTCTCCTCCTTTTCCTCTCTCTTTCTCTCACCCTGTTCTCGTCATCACTGTCTCATTCCATCATTTGTCTTCATCTGTCCATCCATCCCCTCTCTCCTCTCTTCCTCTTTACCTCTCCTCTCTTCCTCTCTCTCTCTCTCTCTCTCTCTCTCTCTCTCTCTCTCTCTCTCTCTCTCTCTCTCTCACCCGCTGTCCGCTCTTTGATCTTTCTCCTTTCTCTCTGTCCCTCCTCCTCCCTCCCTCTCTCAGCGTGGTGTACCAGGACGGCGGCTTCTACAATGCTGCCGACTTATACGTAAGTAGACCTCCCCTCCCTCGCTCCCTCCTTCCTCTCTGCGTGATTCTGCATGTGCAAAGGGGGTTCACGCTGCGCACAGTTGCCCGGGTGTGACTTGGACCCACAGCGCAGCATGCGGACCGGCGCAAACGTAAGCTCGCAAACAAGCGCAGCCCTGACGAACTCACCTTCGCCTCGCCCTCAGGGTGGGGCCTCGTCTCTGAGGAGAGGGGGGTGCCTTATGGGTAATGTAGGCATGGTCAGGGTGGTCCAGAACACACCCCAGTGTCACTGTGTGTGTGTGGTGTGTGTATGTGTGTGTGTGGCCAGGTTGACAACCGTGTGTTTTTGTTCCCTCTATAGACTAATGTTTCAGGACTCAGTCCTTAGTTCCAGGTTGCCACAGGTAGGTAGGGTCCACCCCCCCCCCCCTCCTCAACAGTGTGCCCCCCCCCCCCCTCCCCTCCCGTCCCTCTTTTCACTGGTGACTGCTGCCACGGCAACCGTAATGTTCTGAATGATTAGAGTGGTGTCTCAGGCTTTGGAACTTGTACCCTAACTTAGCTGACGTAGCTTCTTCAGTTTGCTTCTAACTCACCCATCGATCGTCTGGGGGGGGAGTTGGGACACTTAAGGTGCGTGTGTGTGTGTGCTGGCTGTTTAGGCGTGTTCTCCTAGACCTCGAGCCTGGAGCGGTATGAGAGGGCTCTGTCATACCTCACAGCTTCACTGAGCTACAACAGTTACTGTCCTGTGGAAGGGGGGGGGGGGCTGACTGGTGCCCCCCTCAGTGCCCTCATACTGAAGCATGTCAGCTCTGCTCCACCTATGCATGCTGTCATCTCTCGCTCCCTCTACCTGTCCACCCTTCCTCCTCTCCTGTCACCCCCCCCCCCCCCCCCCCGCCCTCCCCCCCCTCAGCCCTCCCCCCCCCCCCCCCCCCCCCCTCAGCCCTCCCCCCCCCCCTCAGCCCTCCCCCCCCCTCAGCCCTCCCTCCCCCCCTCAGCCCTCCCTCCCCCCCTCAGCCCTCCCCCCCCCCCCTCAGCCCCTCCCCTCGTCCATCCGTCCTTTCAACTCTGTCCGTGAGGCGTGAAGGGGAGTGAGTGCGTGTGCGTGTTTGGAAGGATCCTGCTGTGTTGCAGTAGGGGTTCGTTCCTGATGGATTTCATTCAGTTGTGCCATGTGGGCACGCATGCTGTTCTAATGGGGGGGAGGGCATGTGTGTGTGGGTCTTTTTTTATTTTTTACTGTGTAATCTTCCTTTTCCCCCCCCCCCATCTTTTCCATTTTTACACAAGAAATGTTACATATTAAACTTTAGCTGTGCTAAAAAACATTCTCTTTCTCTCACTCTTTCTTTCTCACTCTCTCTTACCACATCCCTCCCTTTCCCCCTCTCTCTCTTGCTCTCTCTTACCCCCCTCCACACACACACACTGCTCCCTGCCTCTCTCTCTTTGTCTCTCTCTGGACTCTCTCTCTTTCTCTCTCTCTCTCTCTCTCTCTCTCTCTCTCTCTCTCCTCTCTCTCTCTCTCTCTCTCTCTCTCTCTCTCTCTCTCTCTCTCACCCTCTGTCACACTCTCTCTCTCTCTCTCTCTCTCTCTCTGTGAGTGATGCCCCAGGTCTGTCTCCAGGGTAAGTGACGTCTCCTTGTCTCTTGTCTCCCCAGGGAGCCTACCCAGCCGCCGCCGCCGCCGCCGCGGCTTATCGCTACGCACAGCCCACCACCGTAACCGGGGCAACGGCCGCCGCCGCGGCAGCCGCCGCCGCCGCCTATAGCGACAGGTGAGATCAGAGACCCTCCCTCATTGGCTCTCCACGCCAAACCACCACCACAGTCACTCAACCAGAATGCTAAGTGCTGCTCGGCTGGCGACCTAGCCAACGACCTAGCGAGGCGCGCGCGTCAGTTTAGCCCGTTCTAACCGTGTGTGTTTTGTGTCGGCGTTGTCGTCAGTTACGGACGCGTGTACACCACAGACCCTTACCACGCCCTGTCGCCTGCCGCCGCCGCCTACGGAGTGGGAGCCATGGTGAGTAGATACACACCGACGAGTCCAGGAAGTGAGCCGGTCACTATGGCAACCTTACGAGTCGTGTTAATGAGCGCTACTTCTGTGTTGTTGTTTTTTTGTTTGGTTCCATTCACGTCTGAATGCTACTGATTTGTCGGTGTGGTTTTCTCACGGCTCGCTGCCGTGTACGTGATTTTGAGGGATCTTTGATGGCTCGGCTGTTCTTAGTAATTTCTCTCCTTCCCTGTTTGCCCCCTCTCTCCTCTTCCTTACCCCCTCTCTCTCTCTCTTTCTCTCTCCCAACCCCTCTCCTTCTCCCAACCCCTCTGCACCTCTCCCCCTCTCTCCCGACCCTTCTCCCTCCCTATCTCCACCTCTCCCCCCCTCTCTTTCTTTTTCTCTCTCTCTCTCTCTCTCTCTCTCTCTCTCTCTCTCTCTCTCTCTCTCTGTCTCTCTCTCTGTCTCTCTCTCTCGCCCCTTCATCTTTTCAGGCTAGTTTATACCGGGCTGGATATAGCAGGTTTGCTCCATACTAGCGGACACCCTCCCTTCTTGGACCCTCCCACCCTCCCCTACATCCAGAACTTTTCAAACCCTTCCCTCCCTTCCCCTACATCTGCCACTCATGGTAGGTAGGAACTACAAACCCAACATTCTTTTTGAAGGAGGGAAAACAAAAAAGGTCATCCAATTAGGAATCTGAAAACAACAGCACAGCTCACCTCCCCAAAAGGGTGATTACACTGCCCAAGCCTCAGAGAACCTGGCAACCCGATCCGAAGGCCAGCCCAATGGATGCACACTAACCAGTTACACTACCGGGCTACGATGGGTCTGGGAAACAGCTGCTCTGTGTCTCCCTCTCTCTGTGTATTATACTCAGCTACGCTCGGTCTTCTAAGCAACCTGGAACACGGCTCACTGCCCAGCTTACCTCAGAGGCTAACACACACACACAAGACGACGACTGCCCAGTTCCACTGACAGCTCCTTCTATACAGCTGTGTCAAGTGTGCACAGTAGCCATGTCGGGCTGTCTCTCTCTTCTGGTACTTCATATTTGATACACTACTTCACAAACGAGACAGCTGCCATTTTGAGCTGTCGGTGATATGATGGACGGAGGGGGAAACGGACGGAAGTTACCGGAAGGTTGGATGGATTGATGGCTGGAGAGACGGAAGGATGGAGAATGAGGAGATGGGCGATTGATGTCATCCGTACGAGGCGAGCAAAGAGAAGACTGGTTGTGTTTACGGTCTGTCATTACGTCTTACAACACTAAGGTCAAAACAGCCTTTCAAACAGGTCTGAAACAAGCCACACGGTTAATACTTTGCAACCAAGCCCGACTGTACACAAGAAAACAGTAGGACAATGACAGCAGGAAATTGAAACACAACACTTGTTTTTCTGCATTACCTCAGTTTTTTTTTTTTTTTACTTTCATTGAAAAAAAGAGAAAACAAATGCTTAGAATGGTTATTGCGATACAAAAGGTGGATGCAGAGAGATTACGTCCACTAATATTGATACTATTATTATTACTATCAACCTGGTTTCCCAGGAAACGATGCGCGACTCTTATTGCTGGTCTTTAACGTTTATACCTGTTCTTATAACAGCCATTGAAGTGATGAAAACACACATGCACCTACACACTCTTCCACAACTCTACACAAACTGATGAGCCGCTACAAAACTCATGCTGCCCCATGACAACGACCGGACTGGGCCGGGTAGTCATGACAACTATTCACCACACCCCCCCCCCCCCCCCCCCCCCCCCCACCCCCCCCAAAAAAAAAAAAAACTAATATTTACAACCTCCCATAACAACATGTATCTAGATAGGAGCACTTCTCAGGGTTTGTAACATCAACCCGGATCTTTAGAATAGAAGAGACAAACACACCTCTGTATCTTTTTTTTGTCTTACGATTGATATTTACTTTGAAGATCTGTCCAACATGGCTCCCGATAGCTCTGCATAGCCTCCACAATACACACAGCTTGAACTCTCGCTGACGAGACTGTTTCCTTTCCATCTCTCCACTCAAACGCCACCAGTCGCCGGTATTTGAGTCCTTTCCTCTGCGCTTTGTCGAGGGCCTGGAAGTGAAAGACAACGTATAAAAAAGCAGTCCTACCATGTTCTATATCTCCATATACTCTGAATTATGTTAATTATTGCTATTGTTTGTCTTTTGGTTCCAAAGATTCTCTTAAAGCACATTTCGTTTTCTTTTGGTTGTTTTTTTTTGGGGGGGGGGGGGGGGAGCACAGTTGTATTACACATTATCATACTTTTTCAGATTTGTTGTTCTTGCTGTCATTTGAACTCTCTAATTTCTTTAATTGCGTGATCTGAAAAGCTGATTGTCGGTTTAACATGAACAGGAAGCAAGCACACTTGCCCTTTAAGAGGTGGTGGGGGGGGGTGGGGGGGTTGGGGTCCTGGAAGAGAACTGAGAACGACAGTCAAAGGGAACATTTAGGTGGGAAAAGAACAACAGGCTGAATCTGACACTAAAGTACGTGCATTAAAAAAAAAAAACGAAAACTGAAAAATGTACGACAAGTGTCTCATGAAAATGAGTGAACAAGGGAGCGAGACGGAGGGCAGGGAGGAGCCACATTCTGGCCCCGTTATTTTTTGTCGAATAGGAGCGAAGTGTTTTATGGAGTGATATTGCCCACCTGGAGACGGAGGACAAGCAGGTGGAGAGCAGAGATTTGCCTGACTTCACCCGACATGTTTAGTAGGACCGTGTTGGGTGTTTTACTTCAGAAGACTGAAGGCTGGGTGGTTCGAGGGCTGCCGTTAGCATCCAGTATTTACGGGGAGGAAAATCACGATGAATATGGACGCTGATACACTTTCATTTGTCCCTAAGAGTATTATGAGCCGAAGTAATCAGTATGCATGTTTGTTTGTGTAGAGGACAGGTCTTGGAGAAGGCTTTTTTATGTTAAAAGTGCATGAAACAAAATCATTTTGCTGGAGAAGGAAGAGGTTATGTGACTGAACATTGCTGCGGGGTACAAAGGGGATAATAATCACGATAATAAATAATAATGATAATAATAAGGGTCTATTTGGTAGGTTGCAACAAAGTCTTGACTTCCTAACTGCAGAGCCTGTCCGGTCCTCTATTGTCAAGGCAACCGCTGGCGATCATATCTAGCTCTAAGTTACACTTTAGTTCAGGATGTTGAACCCCAGCAGTAACCCTCTAGTTCAGGGGTGTCGAGCTCCGGTCCTCGAGGGCCGCTGTCCTGCATGTTTTAGATGTTTCCCTGATCCAGCTCACCTGATTCGAATGAATGGTCGTTATAACAACCCTTTTAATTGAATCAGGTGTGTTGGAGCAGGGAAACATCTAAAACATGCAGGACAGCGGCCCTCGAGGACCGGAGTTCGACACCCTTGCTCTAGTTGGAGGCCAGGGAATCAAAAGATGATTGCCCAATCACTGTGCGTGTCCACTGCAGCAACGCGAATCGCTTGCACATGCCTTCCCACAGTTCACCACGCGCGGGGGCGTTTCAAACAGATACATGTAGAATGTAGTTCTCTAAAGTCACTGTTGTATTTGTCATGGCCAAGTGTGCAGACTTGGGTTTACGTAGTTGCAACATCAATCAAAATACAACTTGTATACAAAATACAAAACTGTTTAATAGACATACACGTTGACATGTGTAAAAAAACGTTTTACTATATTCCTCACGCTCTGCTAATCTGTCGATAGGATAGGGCGTTCCAGTCGGGCTAGCTAGCTATTTACCACAGAACGAAGTTACGTAGCTAATGTGACTAAACTGAATTTGAAAGTACAAGTACCCACAACTTCGGCAAACCTTGCGCCATGCATCGTTTTTTTTTGTATTAACATCTCTGTACGAGTACAGCTATGTATCGTACAGGACTGGGTAAGCAGCCACACAAACGATTAGTTTCTCCTCCACCTTGAAAACTAGAAATGTTTAGCATGGTTGCTACGTTACGAGAAACAAGAAAACACTTCGATTGGCCATCGGAAGAGAAAATCGCTCCCTATTTGCATAAAGTTGAGAAAATCGCAACTCTGTCACGTCGCGTAGCTACCCACAATGCACCACGCAAGCGATTCGCTTGGCCACGTGAAAATGAATGGAAAACATGTTGTCGCTCGCATCGCGTCGCTGCAGTGGACACGCACTGTTAGAGCAGCCTAAGCTCCACCATATGATCGGTCGGACCGTCGGATTGGGCCAGACCGGGAAAATCCACCGTTGTTCCCCCACAGGCTGCGCTGTAGCACAAAATGACATCCCCATGGCAGCGCAGAGGGCATCCCCATGGCAACGCAGAGGGCCACCGTTCTTGGCCTTGTGTCCCTGCCTACAGAATGGAAGGTTTGAATCCCCCCTAAGACCTTTACCCAGGGGCAGTCTGAGAGGTGGCATCGAGGACCTGACCCTGGGACCTCCAGACCCAGGGGACCAGACCCCCAGACCCAGGGGACCAGACCCCCAGACCCAGGGGACCAGACCCCCAGCCCCAGGGGACCTGACCCTGGGACCTCCAGCCCCCCACCCCCCCCCCCAGACCCAGGGGACCAGACCCTGGGACCTCCAGCCCCCCCCCCCCCCCCCCCCCCAGCCCCAGGGGACCTGACCCTGGGACCTCCAGCCCCCCACCCCCCCCCCCCCCCCAGCCCCAGTCAACCTAGAAGGAGAGTTGTGTTTTTGTACAAGGACCTTTTTATGTGTGGGGGGAGGGGGGGGGTGGTTCTGCATGTGGATGTGATGACCTCACGAATCTCATCACACCAAACTCATGTATACTCAAGTGATAATCTTTATTTCCATGTTTTTTTGTTTGGTTTTTCCTCGATATAAAGTGATTTGTGTATTGCTCGACATTGTTTTCTTTTTTTAAAACTTTTTTTTTGTTTTGTGTTATGGCCATCCTTCTGTCTGCCTTGCGTTTGCCTGTCTTTGTTATTATTGAATGTACATAATAAACTGTTTGGTTTTTATACTTTGGTCTTTTCTTGTCTCTGCTCTGTTCCCAGCTCATTCATGCTGCATGGATGGGACTTAATGGATGCCTTTAGAGCTGTTTACGGTACCACTAGACTGAGGCCTTATACTGCAGGGGCCCAGGTTCAATTCCAGTGCGGTTAATTTCCTGCATGTCATCCCAATTTCCTCTCCCTTTTTTTCTTGTCACTCTCACTGTTTATCAAATAGATGAAGCCCAAAAGTATTTTAAAGGCTTCAAAAGAAAAACCGTTAGTGTGGTGATCCGGTATGCCCCTTAATTTTACGGAAAAGTCATGAGGCCCGAGGTCAACTGCATTTAAGAATACTCCGGAATTTCACTTTCAAAAAAGGTTTGATTTTGAGGAGGCGTAGGGAATTATAACCTCTTCAGGACCTGTCTTTGAACTCATAGAGTTGAAACAGCATTGAACCCAACTATCAGCAAGCTTTTATGTCTATATCCTTTTTTTGAAATAGTTCTCGTAATAGAAGGAGCCTTGGGCAACGTGCTTTTATGACGGTAGTTATTACTGAACAGCTCAGATAGCCAGGTATCTGTCAGATAATGAGTCATTATCATTAGGATAATTATTGACCACTTGTAGAGATATCATTTTCCGTTCAGAGCCAACCTACTTCTTACTTTAGAGAAGGAATGGCTTGCATGTGAGATAAAGGCTTCTTAAGCCTGAGGTTGACTTGATTGCGTTGCCTAGGCTACAGGCGTTCTGAAGTAGCGGCGACAGCCTCGGCATTGGTCAGGATTCATAAGCCCTTTCTGGGGGGGGGATTTCTGTTAAGTATTTTAGACTCGAATTTTGTTCGCCAAGAATGCTCCGTTAAACAGCTCCGTCTTCATGCGTCCCTAAATTCTTCGGCGGTCTACATTGTTCCTATTTTTCTCTCCAGTGACTATCAGTAATTGCCTCTAGAGTTAATGGGTTGAATGTGGCAGAATCTCATATCCCTACTAATTGCACAAATGCACAAGAGGCCAATCGGCACTTTAATGACGTGCACTTCCAAAGTAATTGGTGTGGGACTAATTGAGAAAATAGATTGACGGCGGTTTGGTGAGTGAACAGAGAAGATTGGATTTGACCTGACCGGCTCTATGTGGGACGGGAGAGATGCGTTATGTGACGACCACAGAAGAATATTTATAGAACGTCGTCGATGTGCCGAAGACGGGCAGCAGGCATACACAGTGAAAGGATGTAGTCAACACAGTGTGCTCCGTTTGGCTGTTCCCATCAGGAAAGCTGTGACTAGAGACAGCTTGAGGGAAATTCATAAGGTACTGATGCCTTATGGCATGTCAAAACAGTTTGTATTTACTTCATCCGACCCAAGGGCTCTCAACAGTGTACAGCTCAACTGTCTACTGTTGGTTTATAAGTGTAGACTACGGTGAAACATGTTGTCTTTCATCCTCTCTCGGCTCTCTCAACGTTTACTTTGGACATTACTCAGCGTCGCCACCTAGTGAGGAACATACAACATTACAACACTGTCTGACTCCCCATCAAGCTCGTTGAGTAAAACTGTGACAGACCTTTACAAAGATACATTTCAACCATTTATTTGACTTCCAACCTCCAAAATGCACATAATATTCTCTCTTCAAAATTGTATTTATAAAATGGATGCAAAAATATATTAATTCCTCATTGTACCTCTCCTCAGGACGTTTGTGACTAATGACAGTAAAATGCAATGACGCTGCCAAATCTCCCTCTACCCCCTCTCTCCCTCCCCCCCTCTCCTCTACCTCTCCCCCTCTCCTCTACCTCTTCCTCCTTCTCTCCCTCCCCCCTCTGTTCCCCCCTCCCTTCTCTCCTTCATCCACCCTTCACACATGCCACTTCCTATCCCAACAGTTTGGCACCTTCAGAGTGGCAGCTTCTCACCCTTAACAGCCCTCGGAGGTTTGTGTTCCCTCGCTCGCTCTCTGTCTGTCTCTCTGTCTTTCTCTGCCTCTCTCTGTCTCTCTGTCTCTCTTTCTGTCTGTCTGTGTATATCTGCCTCTCTGTCTGTGTCTCTCTAACTGTTTCTCTCTGTCTCTCTCTCTGTCTCTCTGTCTGTCTGTGTCTCGCTGTCTCCCTCTCTCTGTCGGTGTCTCTCTGTCTGTCTCTGTCTGTGTTTCTCTGTCTCTCTTTCTGTCTCTCTGTCTCTCTCTGCCTCTCGCTGTCTCTCTCTCTCTGACTCTCTCTTACTTTCACTCTCTTTGACACTACCCCCCCCCCCCCTTCTTTTCTCTCACAGCAGTATGCTGCACGCAAACCCCCCTGTCACAATCACTCACATCCACTAAGTGCTTCCCTGTCCAGACCTTGTCTGAGCAACGACGCCCCCTCTTAATCAATCTAGCCCTGTCAGTGTTGTCGTCTCACTGCTAAAATCCCATACAGGAAAAAACAAGTTGCAAAACAGCTTCTTATATTTACATTTTTACAAAACGATTTATCTGCAGCTGGGCTTCAAAATGTCCTTTTTTTGTTGGTAGCTACGTGATGCGTGAGGTTGGCTTGAACTGTGAGTGGGTGTGTGTTTGTTTGTGTGCGTGTATCTGAAGTGTCTGAGCTGACATGGGAATCAGTGTGATGTTAATCAGAAAGGGCGTGTCCATAGTACTCGTCGTAGGGCTCGCTGGTGATCGTGGTCTGTGGGCGAGGGATGGTGTAATCTTTGTCCGGGTCAATCTCCTGAAACACACACACACAATATTAAGCACATTACACACATTAAGCACATGAGGCATACCAGAAACACACGCACACACACACAATACATACACACGCACATATGTGAAGCACATACTATTTCCCACATCACAAATGGGATTATTTGATAAACGTTTTTGTTCATATATTATTTTGAGTATATTATATATGATGTCATTTCATTTTTGAACCTAATCATTGCCTTTCATAATAAGGTGTCCAGTTAAATACACTTTTTGTACAGTTGCAGACTGCTATGATCTATCCAAATCATAGTCTGTGCAGATCACATACTGTAATCTTGTCACCCACCTCATTTTCAGTAACAACAGACACATTCCAAGTTTGGACCAGAGACCTGAGATATCAGGGTCAAACGGCTGAGCGGTTAGGGAATCGGGCTACCAAATAGGATGTTGCCGGTTCGATTCCCAGCCGTGCAAATGACGTTGTGACCCTGGGTAAGGCACTTTACCGTATTTGCTTCGGGGGAATGTCCCTGTACTTACTGTAAATCACTCTGGATAAGACGACTAAATGTAAATGATAAACCCAGCATCTAATCCCAAGGATGTCCGTCATACTCACTGTCATGGAGAAGCCGGACTCGTACGGAGACTTCAGCACCGGCTCCTGTCTCCTCCCTGCTGGAAGGAAGCACAAGGCTTTACCGTCCTGCTCCTCCTTAACACACAGCAGGCCTGTGAAAACCTGACAGGGTCATCATTCTCATCTCATATGTGGCGTCGACATCTTTGCTGTGACAATATGTGGCAATAGGAGCCGAGGTTCGGACGGAGTGCTGATCTTGACGCGCTACATCAGGGGGTTTTTCTCCTTCGGGGGTTCATGCCAGATCAAAGGAATGAGACCCTGTCAATCTGATCTCCGTGTTTTTTGTTCATGTGACCTTGAATCTCATAGCCGTTCCCTGTCTTCTCTCTTCCTCTCGTGTTCACACAGTTTATCTCTCTCTCTCACATCTCTCTTTCTATGTCTCTCTCTCCTCTCTCGCTCGCTCGCTCTCTTGCTCTCTTTATTTCTCACACACACTCTTGTCTCACTCTCTCTCTCTCTGTGTGTTTGTGTCTCTCTCTCTCTGTTCTTTCTCTCACGCAAACCCCATTCCCCGCGTCTCTCACCTTTCCGGTCGGCACCATCATTCTCAAAGCTGCCGTTGTCCCTCCCCTCCTTCCGGACCGTCGGGCCGGGAAACTCCACCGTCGGGCTGGCCCACCCGCTGAAGTCCGGGGTGGCCTCCCTGGAGTGCCCAGCCCCCCTGCACAGGCAGGCTATCTGGGCCAGCCCGTGACCCAGCAGCAGGACCCAGCCGTTGGCCACCAGGGCGACACTCAAGACCGGGTCATCCCACCTTGGCCTGAGGGCCGTGAGAGCCAGGGATCAGACAATGTGCTACAGTACAGTGTGGATTCATTCCTCTGTCCAAAGTTTGTGTCCTAGTTTGTGGGTGGGGGGGTGGGGGAGGTAACCCCCTCCAATATTCAAACAACAACGATATTATTCATTTAATGTGAATATTATATGTCGAAATGCCACTTAAAAAAGTGACTGGTTAGTTTTAAACACTAGCTAACGAACTGGACCAATCAACAGCAACGACGCAAGCATCCCTACCTGCGGCCCATCTCGGGGTTGCCGCGGGTGAGCAGCGCCACCCACACCACCCAGATGGCGACGGAGAGCACCAGGGTGAGGCAGAGCATGGTGGCCTGGATCTGGCCCCTCTTCTGGCCTCCGCCCGTGTAGCTGTAGCTGTACGTCAGGCAGGAGCGACACAGGTTCCTCAGCGACGCCACCAGGGCGGCGGCGAGGAGACAGAACACGTAGACGAGCAGCATCACAAACTCCCCCTGGCTGTACTCGCACGGCCGCCCGTCCCTCACCAGCACGATGATCAGCCACTCGGTCGCCACGATCACCTGGACCAGGAACAGGCACAGGGCCAGGCAGGGCTCGCCCCTCCCCCTCGCCAGGCCGAAGCCCAGCGACGCCAGGCCCCTCGCCAGTAGGCAGGAGAACGCCAGGGCGAACGCCACCCCGAACAGGAAGAGGCGCGTGGGGCAGGTCTGCGGGGTGAGGCGGATGACGAAGGCGAAGGTGAGGGCGAAGAGGGCGGCGGTGGACAGGAGGAACAGCGCCATGGACGCCACGGCGCCCCCGATGCCCCGGAGGCGTCGCCGGGACGACACGCACACCCACAGGGTCCAAAACAGCAGGCCAATCAGGAGGCAGGAGCTCACCACGAAGCCTAGCGTGGCCAGACTCTCCACAACGATGCCCCATGCCGCCCGCCTGTCACACAGGTACCAGTACATCGGCTCCAGCCCTGCTCCACACCCCAGTGGCTCCTGGGAAGTGGAGTTTGAGGACGTGTTGGTCTGGGGATAGGAGGTGCTAGTAGTAGGAGGAGCCGTACTGGTTGAGTTTGTTGTGTCAGTGTTATTAAGGGTGGTGTTGGATGCCAGTACGGTCTGACTAGAAGGGGGGAGGCAGAGGAAGAGGAGGAAGAGCAGGCCGAGGTTGGGGTGTGTCTGGAACTGCGAGCCCATCCTGGCGATAATCCACATGTCCTCTGGTACTTCCTGGTCGGTCCTTTCTCTCGCCCGTCCTGATTGGGCAGTTGATTCCTCTCTGTCTCGGAAGGTCTTGTCAGTCTCGGCTATGTGGTGTTCACCTGAGGACGGCAAAGAGACAGCCTCGATACAATGGAACAACAAACTGCAGGAGCGTGTGGCGCGTGCATGCAAACAAGTGTGCACATGTGATTGAGAGGCAGAGGACAGAGTGAGGCAAACAGAGAAAAAACGACTCTGAGGAGAGAGCCAAGAGAGAGAGAGAGAGAGAGAGAGAGAGCAGACATGCCAGGACAAAGGGAAAGATTTGTGTGTTAGGCAATAAACACAATTATCAGGAGGGACAGAATCAAGACAGTTTGAAACACTGTCTCTGTCTGCTAGAGAGAGAGAGAGAGAGAGAGAGAGAGAGAGAGAGAGAGAGAGAGAGAGAGAGAGAGAGAGAGAGAGAGAGAGAGAGAGAGAGAGAGAGAGAGAGAGAGAGAGAGAGAGAGAGAGAGAAAGAAGAAGGGGTGCATGATCACGGCTCTGTGTGCCAGAGTAGGAAAGAAACAGGAATTGACTCTGACAGAAAGAAACAAATGAAAGCAGGGAGAGGGAGAGGAAGGGAGGAGGAGGAGAGAGAGAGCCCTGTGAGATCAACTTTAACGATAGCAAATTGTCACTTCCTCCAGAATATAACAGTGGCCTTGTTTTAGAGGCAGAGATTCAGAGATGACATTTAATATGCTTATCACTGGGTAAATACACCCCATCACGTCCCATTTCTTTAACCCCTCAATGTTTGAACTTTAGCCTGGAGATTAGACACACAAAAAGTCACCAAAACACTCCTTCGTCTCACACGCATCCACAGTACTATCTTGTTGATGATGCTTGTGTGAAGGTGACCAGATTTTAAAGTACATTACGAAACACGATGGATGTTGAACAACACGTACTCAAACATTTGGACATCAAGTTTTTCAGGCTTACTGATATCACGGATATCATGAGAACTTAGTAAAAGTTGAAATACCAGTTTAAATATTTCAATTTCATGCTTGTCTGGCGATAATGCAAATGTACTAAACATTATTGTAAATAATGTCCAACAAATTCCTCAAAACAATTCTCGTTCAGGACCAACCTTGGACTCACCTGCTTTCTGAAGCTATAAGTGGATCCAACTCTATGATGCCAGGTCCTCTCTCCTCTCTCCTAACTTGGGATGTTTGACTTTGGAAAACTTTAGACATACGCTTTAAGACGATGCATCAACACCCAGTCATATCTGTGCATGACTCCAAGTTCAAGGATGTGACCCGATCTCGTCAGCCTGGTTCAGTGGAAAGGAGGGAGATGAGGAAGGAGAGAAAAAGAGAGAGGGAGTGCGAGAGAAAGAACAAATGAGTTTGAAAAGGAAATATTGTTTTCACTTCAGATTTACATTAACAGGTAAGTCCTCCCCTTCCTTCCTGCTCTCTCTCTCCTTTCTCTCTCTCTCTCTCTCTCTCTCTCTCTCTCTCTCTCTCTCTCTCTCTCTCTCTCTCTCTCTTTCTCTCTTTCTCTCTCCTTTTTCTCTACCTTTCTCTTTCTCTCTTTCCATCCCTACCTTCCAAACAGCAGCTTAGAGGGGCGGTTCAAACATCTACAGGCAACAGAACAGGTACTGACACACACACACACACACACACACACACACACACAGTTCTCAAAACACACACACACACACACACAGTTCTCAAAACACACACACACACACACACACACACACACACACACTCTCCCCACATGGGAGAGTCATGAAAATGACTGTTCCTGTGATGCACCAAAGGTTTCTATTATTGGGTGTTTCTATTCATGTTGAATTGACAATGTTAAACAAGCAACAACCAGTGAGTTAAGTTGTAAGTGTGTATTTTGAAGTTTAGGAAACCTCATTGGAGTGCCTGTCACGTGCCCAGGTCTTTATCAATGTTTATCAGGTCATCAAAACAAGATGTTGCTAGGCTACAGAGCGAAAGGGTGAGGAGGAAGGGAGAGGGGGGAGGTAAAAGCGTTGATGACTCAGCTTTGCTCCCTGTTGGGGCAGGAACCTAGGGTGTTCCACAGGAAGCAAACGTAGATAGCTGATTAACACACACTTTGATTTCATGATCGGTTCCGTTATTGATTCCGTTTCGAAAGACGACAAAAAATCTTCAACACAATAGAAGACGTACCTGGAGTGAGGATTTGCTGGCAAACTCGTCCAATCTTGCAGGCCGGAGGGCTTCCCAACTGTCCCACAAGCCTCAGCACGCGCACCGTACTCACGCTACACGCACTCACACGCTACACGCACGCACACGACTCTGAAGAGCGTGGTTGAGGCGTGTGGAGAATTGCGTCAGTCACAGAGAATGTCTTTGCCCCAGTCCCAGCTGAGGGCCCATACTCAAGTCCGTACAGGCCAGGCTTGACAGGGTGTGTTTGGGCTGGGAAGGGGGGGGCGGGCAGAAAGGAGAGAGTCGGCGTTGTAACCTGCGATCAAACGAGGACAGGTTTGGATGACGTGCTCGTCCAGGGTGATGTGCACCCCCGGGACAGGCGAGGGGCCGTGGGACCCAAAGGAAAGTCGGTGTACAGGATCAAACATAGAACATGCTCTGAAGTTCACACAGAGATTTACCTTAGATCAAAGGGCAGGTGTGTGTGAGTGTGGTGTGCTGTTGTGTGGCTGAACTATTCCCATGATGTCATAGTCTTCTTACCAAATCATGCAGGTCTGGTTTGTCATTGTGCGGGAGTTTGTGTTGTGTAACGGTGGCTGTTGTTAGGCGGAGAACAGTCTGAAATGGTGTTGAGTCACGGTTGTTTGAGACAAAAACCATAGAAACCCATTTCAAAATGTTTTTGAATTGTGAAAGAAAAATGTTCATCTGCCCCTTTGTCTGAATGCAGAATGCAAATGTCCACGTGCCCGCGTCATCAACCCTGGTGATCATACCTGAATTTAAATGACACAACATTTTGAGGAATTTTTTTATGAAAATAAAAGCAAGGACACCTCAGTTTACTGAAAATAGAAACTTTTATTGCGTCTATCAGAGACATACACGCTCCACGTACGTCCTCAGTGATGTGAGTGTGCCTGTGTGTGCGACACATCGTGTATGCCTCTCCGGTCAACAGTGTGGTCTAGGTGTGGGTGGGGCGAGCGAGCTAGGTGAGACCAGGGCGAGGAGAGAGAGGGGGGGGATTGTGGGATAGGAGAGGGCACACCTCCACCAGAATGAGCTAAAGCAGTTTGTAGCTTCGGTCATCTCAACATATCACACACCCTCTTTGCTGGTGATGTCCATTCAGAGTCCTGGGTGGCCGACGGGGGCGCACCATTGGTCAATGGTGAGGTAAATAACACAAAAAAATAAGAAAAGAAAAACAGTAAAAGGGAACCGACGGGGGGGAAAGGTGTAAAAAAGGAGTGTGAAGGAGGAGGAAGACAGAAAATGGAGGAGAAAAGCAAGAACAACGCAATCAAACCGGTCATATTTACAATACCATGGACCACAGCAAGCGAGGACAAGCTAGCGTTTTTGCCCAAGTCGGTCACGGGGCGAGGAAGGGAGGGCAAGAGAAGGAGGAAGGGAGGGAAGATAAGAGAGGGGGCCCTGAGGTAGGCTATTGTAGAGAGGGTCAGAAGAAGTGAACAAAAGGAGGGGCTTGGTCTCCACGATTCCAAGTATAGTCATATACACTGTAAACAGTAGTATTATTATATAATAATAAAACAATAGCAGTCTTTAAGTGTGGCGTCCGCCCACCATGGGGTCTAGTCCCCTCGGGCGGCCCGGCGCAGCCCAGCATGACCCCGCCCACGACGGACGGCCACGCGGTGATGAGACGACAGGAGCGTGGGGGGGGGGGGGGGGGGGGGGGGGGGGGGGGGCGGTGATCCTCCCAGATGGCGCTCAGTCAAAGCCGGAGTACGAGGAGGGGGATGAGAGCGGAGACGTCAAGTCAGGGAGAGAAAGAGGAAAGGGTTGAAGGGAGGCAGGAAGGAGGGATGGAGGGAAGGCAGGAGGCTTAGATGATGCCGTATTTGGCCAGGTCGCCGAGCTCCATGTCTCCGAAGGCCTCCCAGGGGCAGACCACGGTGATGTCCGTGCCGAGACCCTCCATGCCGGGGATGTCGTCACCGAACCTGGGGGACAGCTGGAGCATCAGTGTCTGACGGCAGCTCGATCTCCTTCATTCACACGACTTGTTTTCCATTTATACAACAACGACGCAAAGTCGATGGTTGGAGTGGTGATAGTTATGTATAAGACCAATACTCTCGTGATGAACGGGTGTGTGTTTCTGTGGTGCAATGTGACAACTGAATGTTTTTGGGTGTGTGTGTGTGTGCTTTGAGAGAGACAGGTGTGTACGTGTGGGTGTAGGTGTGTGTGTGTGTGTGTGTGCTTTGAGAGAGACAAGTGTGTGTGTGTAGGTGTGTGTGTAAGTGTGTGTGTGTGCTGGGATGAAGACAAAGTCTCACCCTTTCTGTCCAGGCTTGGGGGCCTTGCTCTTGAAGGTACGGGTCTGCCTCTGCTTGAACTTGGGGGGCCCCTTCTTGGGCGTGGTGGGGCCAGTGGTGGCACTGCCTGCTGCCAGGGCACTTCCTGCTGGGGGGGCGGCGCTCATCTCTGCTGGATTAAGCTGCGGGGAGAGAGCGAGAGAAGGCGAGAACGAGAGAGAGAGGCAGTCGTTAGAGGAGCAACTGGACTGTGGTTGCGTTCCAGTGGGGTCTATCCAGACCCTGGTCTGTTCCACTCTTTGTCTTTGATCTGAACTCTTTCAGCTTTGTCATCTTAGGGTAGTTTTGTTTTCCTCCTCTGCCTCTCTCTCTCCCTCCATTCCCTCCCTCTCTCTCTGCTGCCCTCTGGCTGTTAATCTTTGTACCCTGGCTTCCTCTGGACACAAGGAGGGTAATCTGTAATAAAAAAGATTAGGTAGATTAGGCGAAACCTTCGGATTATCACTAATCCCCTTTAACACCCAGTTTAATTAATTGCCCTTCTTAAGGAGTAGAGGTGTCCTTTTGTGTTCTACTGCTTTTCTGTGATGAACTATAAAAGGGAACCTCAATTTGAAGAAGCCACATTTTTCTAAAAATATATATTTATAAACTGCTTTCTGTTCATAATGTGGAAATTGCATTTGTGTTATTGCTGTTGTTTTTTTAAATTCATGATTCATTATTCATTTGGCCTTTCATTTGAAAAGATAATGATTTACAAATCGCCACACGATTCAGGATTCCAGCAATAACTTCTTAAGATTCCAGTGATATGAACAGCCACACGCTGATCATGCATTTGTTTCCAGAAGGTCGGAGGTAATTGGTTCTTGGCGTGGCCAGTAAGAGTTCACACCCTGAGCGGTTTGCTCGCTAAAGAAGATTGATCAGAGAGGATGTCAGTCAGGGTATTGGGGACGGCATGAGTGGCCGATGGTATCAGCGCTTCAGACTGGTTGTGGGGCTAAGCAACAGTTAGCCTCTGTCCCTGTTCCCCCTAATCACCTTAGGCAGTATCCTAGCTAATCCTCCTCCCCCACACACCCCCCCACCCCCCCTTCACCCAACCCTCTGACACTGCTAAGCCTGTTGGAGGAATAAGCTGGATGACGGACAGTTTCGTGGGCCTGTGCCCTCTGAAGTCACGTAGGCTATTCTTGTGTTCGATCCCTAGATCTGCAAGTCAAGGGGATGGGTTGAAAATGGCTGCCTGATGGGATCTGACAGACGTCAGAGTGCTCGGAGGTCAGTGAATCAGTGAGGCTGCTTAGAGCGTCGCTGAAGAGGACGTGCCTGCCAAGGTCTTAACCATCTGGGTGGTCTGATCCTGAGCCAATCCTTATTGGCTGAGAGCCTGTGTGTTTTGATGTTTTGAACATCTTGACCTCATCTGTTGTTGGCATGATAGATGTACGTTAGCGCTATGGGATTTCTGCATTCACTCAAATTTGCCATCGTGTTTGTTATTTCGTAGGTAGTTAACCCCCCGTCCTTGAGGATAACCTTTTATGATGGCAGACAAGTTCTCTAGAAGCTTCTAGAGCGAAAGGCCAATGAGGAGATGACAAACGCTGGAAACCAAAACCCTACAATCTCCATTCATACTCAGATCACAAGATGACAGTTTGTAATGCACTGAATTATGACACCAAGACACAGCCGCTTCTACGTGGACTACATATTCCGAAAAACGCTAGAGTCCTCCACACAATCGATCCATTGTATCGCTATCTTGACTCTCATCAAAATAGGTCAACCCCAAGCTCCATTAGAACCAACCTCTAGCTCGGCGAGGTGGCTACAACAAAAAAAAGAAAAAACAGAAATAGGCCACCAGTACTAAGATAAGGTTTGTTCTTCATTTGCATTTCCAATCTTTCACATAAGATTTAGATATCTGTCATTCACATCTTTACTTCCTCTAACCCACCACTTCCCTTCACTGCCATACAGGGCTACCACAACACACACTCTTGTGTGCGGTGGCCGTAGAAACACAACACACATTTCTGCAGTAGTATCATTCGCCAGTAACTGTATAAGAGGTAAGCACTGACAAGGCAGGTACACTGTCTATGTTTCAGTGGCTTGTTGTACAGGCGTCTGTGTTTGTGAGGTGGGTGAAGATGTGGTCTCACCTGAGAGGGTCACAGAGGATCTGGATAGCTTCTGTCTCTCCTAAAAGCCAGTCCGTTGAGTTTAGTAAGTGAGCAGAATAGGGATGAACGGCCCAGACTTGATTTATATACCTCTCTCCTAATCCCCCCGTTTTCTCTTTCCTAATCACATGCTCGTTCCAGAAAGGTCCGCCAGGCCCTTAGGCCCCTCCCCCTCATCCTTCTCACCCCTCCATCTCTCCCCCCTCCCTCCACCCTCATTCTCTTACTCCTATTCTTCTGATTGTCCTCTTCCTCCCTCCCTCCCTCCTTCCCTCCCTTGCACATTGTCCTTACTGTACCACTCCCTTCTCCCTCCCTCCCATGGGGAAAGGGGTGAGTTTGACCCAGTAGCAGAGAGTGCTTTTTAATGGTCTCATCCTATTAAGCTTTGGCACACCTGCATTTAGCCCTGTTTAGCACAGTAGGCATGGCGGGCGGACTGACGTTTGTTCTGTCCGATGGCGATCCTTCCCCCCCATGTAAGCTAATCTAACCTCCACTGAGTTTCTCTGGGACTTTTTCCTTGTCTTCCTTGAGGGTTTAGGTTGGTTGAGGGGCAGTTCTATGGGCGTATGTGAAGCCCTCTGTGACATGCTTGCGTGTAAAAAGGGCTATACAAATACATTTTGATTTGATTTGATGTAAGCTAACGTTAGCATGCGCCAACACAGTTCCATCCTGGATTCTCTTTGGGGCTTCTAAAGTGACATGCTCGCACACAATGTATCATTGTCACGCGACAGGTGCACTGCCGGTATAGCTTGTCAAAGCTGCTGTAGAGGACATTAGTAATTTAGTTTGTTTTATGGTTATTCTCATCGACAACAGACAACTATTACTATAAACAAGCCAACATGAGCGCGGTAATAGTGTGGAAGTAAAATATGTAGGCTCCAAAGAATTTCTAGAGGTGTGTTTGTCCTTGGTGACGATGACAACGTTTGGATTTTGCCTATTCAAAACAGACACCAAAATGTTTTTATTTCCCGTAAGAGAAAAAGATTTGAATTTGACATTCAGACGCCGTATTTACAGATGTAACAATGAGGGATTCAGATTGTGCATCGTCATCACGCAAGGCAAGGAGGAGTTGGGCAACAGCAGACCAGCATGGAGTTCTGATGCACCGCAGGCCTGCTGTTATCCCTGGTAGAGAACCGTGTTCTGATGAACACTGACGGCTCAAACTAAAAACAAGATGCTGTTGTTGTTTCTTGAATTCCTTAAGCACTTAAGATCCCTATTAATATGACCACCATTGACAAATACTTCCATCCTGTCTTTTGCACTTACATTTACATTTATTCATTTAGCAGACGCTTTTATCCAAAGCGACTTCCAAGAGAGAGCTTTACAAAGTGCATAGGTCACTGATAATAACAACAAGACAGCCCCAAAGCATTGCGGGTAGCCAAAACAAGCACACACTTAGTTACAGTAATACACACGATGAGAGGAGAACTTTAGGGTGGAAATGACGTGTAAGAAGATGTGTGGTGAAGCACATCACAACTACAGCCAGGCCTTGCAACCAATGAAATGCTGACGTGTAAAGGTTGGCATGAAGGGAAGACCTAAATCATGAAATATTTTCACCTGCTGGATCAGTGGTCTGGCTGAGAAAAGAAAAGATCTTCATAAATCGAGTCTATTCTAGTCTGTTTTGTTTTAATGTAGTACACTCTGTTCAATGTATTTCTACCATCTTCTGATCTCTGCTTATGATATGTTCTAGTCTAAGCAGGACTCAGACAGGATAGCTTTTACAAGACCACTGGACCTTTTTCTTTTCTTTTAAAAAAAGTACAAAAGTTGAAAAGGACAATTTTGAGTGAGGAACAGAAGGGTAAAAAGGCCACTGCAAATTCGATCCTTCTGTTCTTCTCTCAAAATTGTCCTTTTCAACTTTTTTAAAAAGGAAAGAAAAAGGTGCAGCAGTCTCTTTCTCTTTCTTTCCAGAGCTGTATAAGTTCAACATTCATGACAGCTTGAATGTGTTTATAAATATACATAAATATTATATAAATACATGCTTCTGTATATTTTAACAAAAAAGAATATCAACATCATACTGTAAGTCGCTCTGGATAAGAGCGTCTGCTAAAAATGTAAAGGTACGTGCATCTTTTCAAATAAGGTGTCACTCATGGATCATGACTCTGCTGATCAAAGCTTCTAGAAGCCCTTTCGGTGCAGCGTCTCAATATAGTCAAGTATTTCTCACAGGATGGGTTGTCCACCCTGCTCCTTGTACTCATACTTCGACATCATTCAGACGTGCTAAAAAACCAACCGAGAGGTTCACAGGAACTTCATAAACATCATATCATCCCGTCTGTAAGTCACACCCAGATATCCAGGGGTTACGGTTGGAAAAAGCCATTGGTACAGGTGACCAACTGTGAGTGACCCATCAACATGAGCTGATACCACACACAGTCTGGGTGTGGGCAGAGCTTGTGTTTTGGGACAGCAGAACAGAACCTTCCAGATACTTACAGTAACCCTGGATGTCTGGGAGTAATCTGGTAACCATGGATATGTGTTCCTCTGAGAGGTTAAGATGTGGCTGGCACAGAAGTCAAGGATTATAGAATGCGGTCATCTTGGGTCTCAAGGAAGTTTCTGGAAGTCTGACCTGAAATGGAGGACAGTGATGACAAGCTTCTCACCTCACAATTTAAATAGAAACCAGATTATGCACGGACCCTTTTTAGGTTTGGGAAATGGACACGCAAACATGCAACTTAGAACATTCACTGTTATTACATTGCAATGCATCACAGTTTCAATTTCTCCATTTAAATTTTGAAACAGTCGCCAATTTTCTCAACTTCTCAACCATCGTATTATCAGGGGGATTTTCAGTGTGCCTCTCTACGTTCCCATGTGACTTCCATCAACAGGTGCCCTGTGACGAGCTGGCTGTGTTGGTGTCCGTGGAGATGTACTGTAGCCTTGTGAGAGATTACAGTGATGTTCCAGTAAGTAGGGCTGATTAAATTAAAGTTGTTATTCAGGAGTTTCCATCTCCATGGAGGCATCAGTGCACAGGTGGGAGACACACAGGGGCGGTCGAATGATTTTTTGCCTTGCTTGATAAAATAGCTGACAGGGGGATCTGAGCAGGCTATACGCTTGGACACAGGGTTAAGTCATAGGTCAATGTTACAACGTTTTAAAGCCCACAGCCCCATCCTATTCTGTCTGCATACTTAGGGTTAATGCTTCTTAATCAGCTTACCCCAGGCTTACCTACATGGCATACCTACACTACATCACCCATTAGTATGCACTAAAAACTCACTGTTTTACGTGAGTGCATGCGGGAGAATGTGTTTATGTCGTGGCCTACAGGTCATGGCCTGCATGGGGAAAACATTTTGAACCCATCCTGTAAAAAAACACGCTGGAGGAATCCAGAATGCCATATTTTTTAAGGTATATTCACATGTAAGGAATTTGCCATGTGTGACCGCAGACAGCCAATGAAAGCAACATGAATCGTCTTCCATTTTGGGACCTGGTGTGTGTTCAATGGGTGGGGGTGAGAGTTGTGGCTGGCTTTCTCGTTCTCTGACATGTTAAGTACAGTGCATCCATACACTTGACCTGTAGGACCCACATAGAGAACCAATGTATGTCTTCCTCTATAAACATCTGAGAGATGAGAGGGGGGTGAGTCTCACAGACAGAACACACACCTTCTATTCGAGATTGAAAACCCAACAGGCTAGATTAGGAATGCAGTTACACACGTGCCCTGAATTGAGTGAGACTCTGAAAGAAGAAATACAAAATCTGTTTTCCTTCGACCTCACTTATTTCACACGGCGGTTGTCTTCCTCCACCAGAAATCCTTTCAGTCTTCTTCAAGTTCCTCAGTGGTACTTGGGTGGAGGTGAGGTCTCTTCAGTTTGTGACATGGATTGTTCTTAACTGTTTCTAATATTTCAATACTCCAGCAGTACATGGTCAATCGGTGCTAAATGATTTCAACAAACATTTTCATTCAAGGCAGCTGTGGTATATTGGATCGAGCACTCTGTGCTCGACTGTGTTGGACTGTCAATACTACTGGGTTCGGGGATTGACTGTTTTGGTCTAGTTGTGTGATTTGCCACCAGTAAAAAACTGACTTGTACTGCATCCTCGTCTCCGTGTATATACGTGATTAACAGTGATTAAATTAGCAACCCATGAATAGTAGCACTACAATAGTCTACGGCACATAAAGCCACAGCAGCATATAAACTTGGTTGAAGTTGCCATTTGTCAAATCTGTGATAATGGAAATGTGTGACATGTTCCTGACAGGCTCTTCTGATGACTCGTGTCCACCCACATGACCTGTGGGCTAGTTGCTATGCTGGGCCAAACTGTCTGGTATGGCAGGTGTCATCTCTGGGCATCCCGACCCCTAAACACACACGTGGACATTCTGGGCTGGGCGGCTTATAACTGCTGTTGTGGTACGTGTGTGGGCTGCATAGAGAGCCCAAGCACAATACACACACACACACACATGCGGATCAGCCTGGTTCTTGTTGACACAGACAATCAGCTGGTTTGACACCCCTGAAATAGCAGATGAACACTGACACATTAGCAGGAATAGGACAGAGAGAGAAGGCAGGAGGGACTCATCTATGAGCACTTTTATTTGCAAAGGACAACTTTCAGTCAAGTGTAAGTGTGTTCTCACTCTGAAGGGCACAAACAAGTGTAGGAAAACAAAATCCCTTTATCAACAACCTAAATATTGATTTCTATATGTCTATATGATAAATAAAAAAAGGTAACGTTCAGACTGTCATTCATGTTCATGAGTGAATGCTGTTGCAAACCCAACGGGGTATCAAGAGGAGAAAGTTGTACACACTTTGGTTTGCACTAGTCCTTGAAGTTTCATATATCTTTTTACTTTGAATGACTTTTAAATTCTCGACATAACTTAATCTATAAATTGTAGTTCAGGACATAAGAGAATCCCACACAACAGACTACTAGATTCATGAGACTGGATATGAGACAGTAGAATCCAGCACAGTATGCACCAATGACTTTTATGGTCTTCCAGTTTGCTCAGCACTTTGTAAAACTTTACTGGATGATAATGGGATGTGTCTGTGTTGTTCAGTTTTCATTGGCTGGGTGGGGTTGCCTTAAAAGCCTCTTCTCTCAACGGTACATTAGTAACTTCAGGAAAACAGGCCGCAACATTAAAGGTTCAGTCCTCAGCAGCTAACAGCAGTGCTCCGAAAAGCTGTCTGGCTGTGGCTCTGCTCTTGTGTAATAGCAGAGCAGTAATCTGATATCTTATTGTGTCTGTCCATTCTCATGTGTTCCCTACATCCATGTGAAGGCCTGACAAAGAGCTTTTGCTTGTTTTATAAATACACCAGGGTTCCCAGAACCAGCACTGGAGAGAGTCTGCTCAATTTCGTTAGCTCTCGTCCAGCATCCAAACAACGTGAGCTTGTATAAAGGCTAGCTATGTCCCTGCGTGTGTGTGTTTGTGTGAGTGAGTGAGTGAGTGAGTGAGTGAGTGAGTGAGTGAGTGTGAGTGTGAGTGTGAGTGAGTGTGTATGAGTGAGTGAAAGAGAAAGCCAGCTACTTGTTTGGAGTTTACGACCTGGAAGTGCCTGCTGTGTGGATTAACTGGGCCTATTTAGATTATTTGTTGTTTATTATTAAATGCCTCGACAAACAGACAGGCAATGCATGTTTTTTTGTAGTTATTAAAGTAGCTTTGAAATGCTGTAACTTGGTGTTGACTTGTCTAATAGTTAGGCTAACACAAACCATCATGCATTTCAAACTGAGGACTCTACACATTAAGATTCAGGTTTGGCTGTAATTAATCTTCAATCCGACCTTGGCTTTGATGCAACATGTGAATTCTGGGTGGGTGGAAGGAGAGAAGAAGTGAGAAAGAGAGAGGTGGGGAACGTCGAAAAACACAAGACAGACTGGGTAGTAAAATCCACTGGGGGTGATGAGGAAGATGGGAGACACCTGGGGAGGGGGGGAGGGTGGTTGGACACAAACACGAGACAGGTGAAACTGGGGTGGATCAGGGTGAGGTGTGACAAGTAGCCTTCTTTGCTGAGGTTGAAAGGATGTAAAACATCAAGGTATGTTGATGTAGGTTACTGTCATCCAGAGAGTTCTATGAGCTGAAGATCAAAAGGAGAAAGAGTGTTCGGCTGAGGTGGGCGAAAGACTGGAAAGGTAGAGTGAGAAGGAAACTGAGAAAACGTGTGTGTGTGAGAGAGAGAGAGAGAGAGAGAGAGAGAGAGAGAGAGAGAATAGGAAAAAGCTGGATGGGTCGGAGAAGTGGGGATAAGAGCAATGGGAAGCAGGAATCGTAATCGTGGATTTAAGGCTTTGCCTGCCAGGGTATTAAAGAAAGACCCTTATTAGATTGGAGCCGTTGTTTCCCTTTCAGCCAGGAAGCTAATTGGATGTGACCAAACCAGGGCCTGACGACACTCCTGGCTGGAACGCAGGCGGTGGTTATGACGCTCACGACAGGCTGATGACGACAACACACCCATAATATCACATACACACACACACTTTAGACTGACACCAAAGAGCCTAGGTCCAAGGGGCCTCTTGTGTGAAGGTGTGTGTGTGAAGGTGCGTGCGGACAGGTGTGTGTGTGTGTGGGTAGGTGGGTGGGTGGATAAAGTAGTTGAAGTGAATTTCCTCCTTCGAAAATAGCACTAATACCGGCATGTCATTTATTGGCTGTACCTAATGATACCAGTCAATAGAACAAAGGAAAGGTGACAGAAAGAAAAGAGAGCAAAGAGGATGAAGGAGAGAAGGGGCACGGAGAAACCCACAGGAAGACAGAACGAGAAAGAGAAGGGAGAGAAAGAGATGGGAGAGAAAGAGAAAGAGAAAGAGAAGGGAGAGAAAGAGAAAGAGATGAAAGAGAAAGAGAAAGAGAAGGGAGAGAAAGAGAAAGAGATGAAAGAGAAAGAGAAAGAGAAGTGAGAGAAAGAGAAAGAGATGAAAGAGAAAGAGAAAGAGAAGGGAGAGAAAGAGAAAGAGGAAAAAAAAGCAACGAGAATGAAAGAAAGAGCAACACGAGTGGGCTGCCCAAAGCCTTTTGTATTGATTAGATTGCCCCTTTTTCTGCGTCAGACATGGTCTCCAGCCATTACCGGTGGTCCAGCGGCACTCCCCTGCAGTTTCTCTCTGACAGAACTGCACACGTCCACGCCTCTGGGACTCTGGGATGAGAGCAAGGACACATTTGTATTCAACCAGCAAACTCCAGGTCGCCCAGCATTTTGAATACATTAAACATAAATTGTTAAAAGCTATAAGGACAGAGAGAGAGAGAGAGAGAGAGAGAGAGAGAGAGAGAGAGAGAGAGAGAGAGAGAGAGAGAGAGAGAGAGAGAGAGAGCACTTAAACACTGTTGGTTTTAGTTTCTTTTTAACCGGATGAAAAGTAATTCATTTCTGGACTGGAATGAAACAAAAAGAGAAGAAAGGGGTTTCTTTTGGACATAGAATCTTTATTGCCGTCCCAGATTGTGTTTTAACCAGCTCACTAATAAAAAAGAGAAACCCAGAAACCAATAAAGGAAATTATTCTGTTTATTGAATATTTGATTAAAACTGCCAACCGCATGGCTCTATGTTTAACTGTCATGTGTTGCGTATTGACATTAAACAAACTCTCTTACGTAAGTGAACACATACTGCAGTATACACGTCCTAAATTCAATGGGGGGATTGTGTTTGCTGTGACAGCTCCAGGACATGGGAGAGAGGGGGACATATAGAGACATGGAGACCATAAAGTTGCAGTCATGTAAATTGAGCAGGAAGTAAGTGAATAAAGAATGGCCAAAGTTACAACAATGTCATTGAAGACTTGGATCAATCCTGTTGTATTCTTGTTATCGTGGCTCATGAATATTTCTGGGGCCCAGGGAGGTCGGGGGGGCAGAGGGCATGTGGGCAAAACAGGAAAGTACGCCAAAAGTGAGGAATTATGGGATTGGCAAATGCCTGAACCCCAAATACAGTAAAAATAACCAGAGGAAAAGTGAGAAATAGAGAGTGAAAAAGAGCGAGAGAGAGAGAGAGAGAGAGAGAGAGAGAGAGAGAGAGAGAGAGAGGGGGAGAGAGAGAAACAGAGACAGAGAGAGAGACAGAGAGAAGGGACCATGGATAGGAGGAGGTTATGCATGTGAACATGCACACATGAAGTGTCACTGAAGTGTTACAATGATCGTTACATAAGACCCAATCTGGAAACCAGGGAAAAAACGTGGGCCTAACAAAGAAGCAGTACCTAATGACTTCCTGCAGGGGGCACAGCACACACACTGTCTGGTTGGGAAAGTGTAGATCTGCAACATTAATCATCTACTGTACATTTACTGAACAGATACTGGAGAATACTGCTTGTAGTGCATGCATACATACACTTACACACATTCAGTACATACACACGCATGGATCGCACATACATCTTGGTTCATATCCATCCATCCATCATCTGCCGCTTGTCCGGGGGTCGGGTCGGGGGGCAGCAACGTAAGCAGGGAGACCCAGACTTCCCTCTCCCCGGCCACTTCCACCAGCTCTTCCTGGGGGACCTCGAGGCGTTCCCAGCGGTTCTACTCTGAGTCCCTCCCGGATGACCGAGCTTCTCACAAAGCTTCTCATCTCTAAGGGAGAGCCCGGACACCCTGTGGAAAAATGGATTTATTCATATTCATACTCAAATTCTTATACTATTATTATTGTTTTGATATACATTTTATATTCTAAATTATAGATTTTTTTAAATCTTAGATTTAGTTATCTATTGTACTTTTTTACTTAAGTTAAGAGCCGTATATGTTTATTGTACTATCCTTAACTGTACTATCCTTACCCTATAAATTCCATGTTTGCGTAAACCTACATGGCAAATAAACCAAATTCTGATTCTGGTTTTATTTTATTTCTATCATGCTTCAAATGCACATTTAAACTTATCTGTTACTGATCTTTTTTTTTTTTTTTTTCATGTTTGTGGTTGGTATTCTGGCTGACCTTAATGTGCTTATGTTTCTAATTCAGTCTGTGGCACTGACCAACTGTTTGACCAACTGTCCAGACGACTTACTGTCAATTATTGGTTGCCGGCTGTGTTTGTGTGTTGTCTTAGCAGCCCTTGATATGTCATTACATAGACCACGATGGACGACCATCCAGAGAAAGAGAAGGAAAGAGAGAGAAAGAGGGTGCTTGCTGACAGAGAGAAAGAAAGAGAGAGAGGGAAAGAGAGCAATGACAGGGTCAAAAAGACAGCACATGAAGAAGAAATGAAATATAGAAGTGCATGTAAAAGCAGCTGCATGGAAAGTTTAATCCAGCTAACTGGTCAAACGAAGGGCAATTTCACCAAAAATATTTTTGGCAAAACGATTTCCATCAATGGACCATGCATGTGATGGAAAGATATTTGTTGGTTAGAAATATTTTGTAGAATTGTGCCCTATAATATATACCAATGATTTACTGATCCTTTTAACAGTTCCCTAACCATTTTTAATTAGTTCATAAATGGCTAATAAAGGATTTTCATCTTTAATTGTAAGTG
Organism: Hypomesus transpacificus; assembly: GCF_021917145.1. Classification (NCBI taxonomy): domain Eukaryota; kingdom Metazoa; phylum Chordata; class Actinopteri; order Osmeriformes; family Osmeridae; genus Hypomesus; species Hypomesus transpacificus. The sequence continues at coordinate 15,133,330 of NC_061076.1, read as the reverse complement.
TTACCAGATTATAACTCCCTCTGTCCTATATTGAGAGGAATTCAGCTGTAAATTTCATGTTTAGGATCCTAAAAAAGAAGGAAGCAGGGATAATGAGTGAGAACGAGAGTCCAAAAGCGAACAAAACACGAAATGTCTTACTGGGGCGTGACACGGAATGAAGGGAGAGAGGGAGAGGGAGAGAAAGATTGAGAGGGCATTATTTTTAGATGAGTAGACTGCTGCAGTTAGTGTGTGTTTGTGTGTGTGTGTGTGTGTGTGTTAGTGGCCACAACAACCCGTGTGGGGATTTTGGCTTGGATAAATGCCTCCACAACAGACGAGACAGGGGATGCACTGCTCTGCTTATATCAATGCACTCAGTGCCCCTTTCAGGAAAGAAACGTGTGAGGGAGTGTCTGGGTGCTCGTGTGTGTGTACATTAAGACCCTACTTTATATCAAGTGTTTACCCTCTCCCATGTGTCTGTCTGTCTGTCTGTCTGTCTGTCGGCCTGTCTGTCGGTCGGTCGGTCTGTCTGTCGGTCTGTCTGTCTGTCTGTCTGTGAGGCCGGGAGCACATAGACCTGCTCTTGAAGCCATGTGTTTTTGATAAGTGGGACTCTTTGTGCTGTGTGTGCGTGCGTGTGTGTATTTCTCAGTCTGCTGACAAGGTAGACTGCAGTGAGTGTTGGCAGCGCGGAGTAGACTGTGTTGGCCTTGGCAACAGGGAGGGGCAGGGGGGCACAGGGGCAAGAGGAGCCAAGACGACTGAAGAGAAAAAAACGTTGGAGAAGGGGAAACGCAGACGGAGTCTGAAGTAGGAACGTAGAACGGACCAAGACACACACACACAAACACACACAAGCACACACACAGACAAACACACAGATTGATTGGCCACACTGTAATGCAGTGAATAGACTGTTCAATTAACTCCAACCTTGAATGAACCCTTCTGCTAATGGCTTATAAATGCCTAACATGGACACAAACATGAAGTATACACACTGGCAATCTCATCAAAGACCAGATGTTTGGCCAGGAACACCAAATTCCAGATGAGACATAAACATTGACACACAAATGTACACAAAGGCAGGCAATCAACCAAGCTTTCACAGATTTAAAACCCTATTTTTCTGGAGGAAATTTGGTAGTCAGAACCAAATTACTGTGTAATGACCATGTTAAATAAAGAAGTGATTCACATCTTAATGATTTCCTGGAAAATTAATGATGAGTTGATTTACATTTTTATAGGTTTTTAGGCTTTGCAGAACCAGAAAGCAACAGACTACCAGACTACAGTGGAAACCAAACCCAGAAGTAAATGGGGAATATTATATGCAAAATGCATACGATTCAAATCAGTGTGTCATGCATCACAGGGAGAATAGCCAACTCAAGATCTGTTTCCAAATCCGACATAATTCAGCAAAGGTCCTTCGAGAGAGGACTTGGGTCGGCTTCAAAGAAAAGGCAAGCAGGGAGTAGGAAAAACATAAAAGGAATGGGAGAGAGAGGTAGAGAGGCAGAGAGAGAGAGAGAGAGGTAGAGAGGCAGAGAGAGAGAGAGAGAGAGAGGTAGAGAGGCAGAGAGAGAAAGAGAGAGAGAGAGGTAGAGAGGCAGAGAGAGAGAGAGAGAGAGAGAGAGAGAGAGGTAGAGAGGCAGAGAGAGAGAGAGAGAGAGGTAGAGAGGCAGAGAGAGAAAGAGAGAGAGGTAGAGAGGCAGAGAGAGGAAGAGAGGGAAAGAGAGAGAGAGACAGTGCGAGCAAGGAACAGAGGAAGAGAGATGTTTGTATTTGGCAGTCTTTTGCGATCTCCCCTCTCGTTGACAGTTGTGGGTGAGGTGTTGTTGCTAAGTTGTGGTGTGAGAACAGACCCACTGTTCTGGCAGAGCCAGAGGTGAGTTGAAGAGGGCTAATACTGTGAAAGAATGTGAATTTGGTGAGAAACACTACAATGTGGTTTAGCACAAGTACATATGAATAGAAGAGAAAATATTAGATTGTATTCATGCTGCTGCATCCACATGTATGCTATCGTTAGATATGTACAGCTGTATTGTATTGTGTTTGAAGCATTAAAGAACATTCCACAAAATAGTGTATGTCACAGTGCCTGGAATGCAAATATCTCCTCTTTCTTTTTGACATTTTCACTGGTGCTCTGCATGCTGTTGATTTGAAAGCTTTTAATGACTGAGACTGGAGGAAGGGCCTGATCTCTCCTGCTCCATGGTCATGTTGAACTAGAGAGTCGAGGAGTTAAGGCCCAGAGCATGCAGCCCTTTAGTTGGATCGAATGTGGTTGAGCTGGGGTTCTGGAACCCAAGAACGGAAGAGGGCGAGTCAACATATAGTCCTGTCGGGGTTTTGGTCAGCCATGGTCATATTTGGGCAACTGGTGTGTTTTGGTGCTGTTCCAACAGATCCCTCAGGAAGAGGAGCTTCACAAGAGGCAGAGGCAGGGACAGAGGCAGGGACAGAGGCAGGGACAGATGCAGGGACAGGGACAGATGCAGGGTCAGGGACAGGGACAGAGGCAGGGACAGAGGCAGGGACAGAGGCAGGGACTGGGGCAGGGACAGAGGCAGGGACAGAGGCAGGGACAGAGGCAGGGACAGAGGCAGGGACAGGGACAGACGCAGGGACAGAGGCAGGGACATAGGCAGAGGCAGGGACAGAGTAAGAGACAAGGACAGGGTCAGAGTCAGTAACAGGGACATAAACAGACAGAGACAGTGACAGTGACAGACAGGGACACAGAGTAATATAGTGACGAACCAGGTATTGAGTAATGTCTGTTGCCATACAGTCTCGTCAGCCACGTTAGGTCACCCCGGTGGCAAACATATTGATGGGAGTGACAGAATGACATCATACCCATCACTTCAGTGTCACCTCAAAATAGAGTCAACGGCTAAATGTGGCCACTGTCTTAATAGCCTCAACATAAGTGAATCATGGCAACTACTATTATGAAAATATCCCGTAAAAATAGCTGGGAAAAACACCAGTCCTGGCCAACATGGGACCAAGCACTGCTGGTCCTGGAGCTGCTGTTACCAAAGGTATGTCTGTGGCTTTTCTCTCCAGCCCCCTAGGAGGCCCACAGTGCGCCCTGAAGTCAACCTGATACCTTTATAAACTGGATCTGAGAGAGGGCCCAACCATTCGGATGTTGTTGTGAACGTTGTTTGCACCAGCGACAAATGTGTGGTCAGCTATAAAAGTTGGATGCCGATTTTTACAATCCCTTTCTCCACCGACTGCTTCTCCCTCTAGCTTATTGCGATCCTTGATTGCACTTTATTAGTCCGTTTTACCATTCTACCCCCTAAATGTTCCTCTCCATTCATCACTTCTCTCTCTCTCTATGTCTCTCTCGCTATGTCTCTCTCTCTATGTCTCTCTCTCTATGTCTCTCTATGTCTCTCTCTCTATGTCTCTCTCCTCTCTTCAGCATCCCATATTGACTCTCCCTCCTCCTGTCTAGACATGCAGGTGCAGTGTATTAGTCACAACCCATTCTTTCACTTGGTTTCTTTCCTGTCTTCCTGTTTTGAAATTCTGTTTTAATTTTTCATTGAACATTTGTATCTCAAAAATATGAACCCAAAACCCCAAGCTATATTCAGAACATTTCTCTCAAGAAAATATTTATAATGGGTACAGATGGATGAGAATGGAGCAAACAACTTTCACGAGAAAGAGAGAGAGAGAGAGAGAGAGAGAGAGAGAGAGAGAGAGAGAGAGAGAGAGGAAAGAGAGAGAGGGGGGGAGAGAGAGAGAGAGAGAGGGAGAGAGAGAGAGAGAGAGAGAGAGGGGGGGGGGGGGTGAGTGCAAGAAGGAGTTGTACATGACCTGAAAGATGAACGGAACATCGAGGATAGAGAAAAAATACACAATAAAGAGAGAGGGAGAGAGAGAGGCTGAGAAGATGGACACTTTGGTCAACATTTCCATGCTCTCACTTTCTCCATGTTTAGTGGCAGCCTGGTGTCGTTCTCCCTTCTCCTTTCTCTGCTTCTCTATCTCTGTACGTCCCAGTTTTGCTGAGGGGGAAATCCTTAATTAAACAAGACTAAGATTTAGTCACCAAAAACTAGCCTACTTAAATACAGGCATATGCTAACATCCCCCTTGTTGCATTATAATTTTCCCTGTCTTTCTTTCAACCACTTCTTCCTGTTGATGTTTAGTCTAGAAAACAGAATAGTTAATATCTACTTTATAGACCCCTCCTCGTTTGGAGAGCCTGAGCGCGTGAGTGGGAGCGCTGGAACACTAGCTGACCACATCACTAACCCAGCCTCCCGGTGCCAACCGCCAGACTGGAGACAGTTTGACAACATGTGTGCCATTTCTTTTCCCACTTCGCTATTTTCTCTTTTAAAGATATATTCCTTCTCTCCGTCAATGAACCCCTTTTTCTTTTCAGACGGGTTGTTTGGTCGAGCATGGGGCTATCTACGTACCGACCCTTCAAGGTGTTTGTCTGTCTGGCGCTTTGCAGCGCTTGACTTATTCCCGGTCTGTTTACCTTTGGCCGGCTCTGGTTTTACACAGTTGAGCCTATTCCACGACAAAATACAATTTGAACGAAGTCTGACGCATCGAACGTTCCAAAAACGAACCTCGTAATATAGCGATGAATGAGAGCAGGTGGAATAGGTTTAATCAAACAGGTTATTGTTCGTAATTGGTCTGACCAAATGTAAGACTCCTACTGTTGAAAAAAGGCCTTCATAACAGTTGAATGCGCCGAATGGCCCGCCAGTCCCCTAAGACTTAGGCCTACACTAGTAAGAGTGCTGAATATTTACTATATTTTATTTGTTCAAACAAATAACTAGAAACAAATTACTATAATTTTCGGGACAACGTAGGCCTAATGTAATGCGTAACTCGTAGCCTACGCTTCACTTGTCTTCAAAATGCAAGGCTAGCAGTCTACAGGTACTGGATCCCATCGGAAGGTTTCTGCCCGCGCGCCACCTGTGGAGTCAGCTGGTCGTGTGGAGTTTATATGTTACTCTCTCTCCCTCCTTCCATAACAGGCTGCCATGTTGGCAAAAAGCAGTGAATATTTTCATCTACCTGTCATCCATTAGGTAGACCTCCTGTCTCTCCCTCTACACCTCCATCCTTCCATCCACCTCATCCCTCTCTCTTTCGCTCTCCTTCTTCTTCTCTGTTTACTAAGTCTGTTTTTCTGCATTCCTCCACACATTGCCTTCATCTGTTTCTCAGTGAGTGGTGTTTATAGAAGAGAGAGGTAGAGAGTGAGCTAATAGTTTGGTCTGATTGGAAGGGTGGAACGGGCTGATAGAGGAAGGGAGGAGAGAGAGAGAGAGAGAGAGGGGGAGGGGGGGGGGGGGTACACAACGACGAATGAGTGGGTGGGTAGAGTGGGGGGGACGTAGGTATAAAAGCCTAAACAGAATTAAGACATGAGTCACTGAGAGTAAAAGAGTTTCAGAGAGACTGAGATATTTACCAGGACGCATATCACCTATTCTCCTCAGGTAAGTACTACCTGTCTGTGTTACTGATGCATATGTGTGGATTATGGATAATGATAATCTATGTGGTACTGTTGACAATACCCACACTAGACTAATACTGTATACATTGTAATAACATCTACTTGTAGGACAGAATATTCAGTCTATAAAACAATCTATAACCAACACATAATCGACAGTAGATTCATGAAGTTGGTGGTAAAAATGCATGAGCAATGGGCGAAATCGACTCTGCAAGTTTCCAACTTCACATTCAGTGTGGTTATTCTGGGTTGTTTGTGTGCTATGGGGCTGTGTGTTAGTGTGTGTGTGCATTGGTTGTGTGTGTGTTGCAGACATCTTGACTAAGGGGTTTTCCAGTGAGGGGGGGAGGTCAAATCTGTAGCAGACAGCACCTCTGCAACACACACACAGAAAGACACACATGCAGAGACAGACAGACCCAGACAGACAGACAGACGCAGACTGACAGACACAGACAGACAGACAGACAGACGCAGACAGACAGACAGACAGACAGACAGACAGACGCAGACAGACAGACAGACAGACAGACGCAGACAGACAGACAGACAGACAGACAGACAGACAGACAGACAGACAGACGCAGACAGACAGACACACATACACATCCCCAATCCATGTACACACAAACATACACAGCCTCCACCCACCCACCCACCCCCTTCACCATTATCCCTGTAGCTGTCTGTTCTTAAGACTGGTGCTGTCCCCTCTCCAACTGTGTGTGCTAGCTGACGTGTGTTGTTGACTGCTGTGTGAGTCCAAGCACGATACCAGAGCCTTCCAAATCCTACAAACACCAGATGAGGGGCAAAGGCTTTTGCCATGACGGCTCGTGTGTGTGTGTGCTTTGGATGACGTTTGTTCGCAAACGTTAGGGGTCTTGAGTACATCTGGGTGGCTGGCTGGCTGTTTGTCTAGGTGTAAAACACCTGTTGAGAGGACTCAACGATGTGTGTGTGTGTGTGTGCGCACGTTTTTTTTGCATGCGTCCATGTGCCAGTCTGCGAATCTGTGCATGCGTCTCTCTTTCCCTCCCTCTCTTTTTGTGTCTCTCCTCCCTCTCACCTCTTCCCAGGAACCTCACACACACGGCCCGTTACACACAGTCCAGATATGTCAGCCCGAGGACATGTTTATCACAACCCGACCCCTTCAGCCCAGTTCTTCCAAAATACCTCTGGCTTTGTCATTTAGTTTGTTTGCCCCTCGTCTCCACAGCCACAGCGGTGTAGATACGTATCTGGCTGTTGACTCAGAGAAGTCATATGTGGACAGTAGACACTGTATGTATCTGGGTTCACATGTTTGGGTTACGCCGGCCCACAGACTCATTTAGAAACTGGGCTAACAGTTCCCTCATTCTAGCTGAAAGTCACAAGCCATTTCACCTTCCTTCCCAATTTCCTCTCGATCTCCCTCCCCTCTCGATCTCCCTCCCCTCTCTTCTTGTCTCGCTGTATTTTCACCTCTCTGCATTTGCTATTTTCTTTGTTATCTGTCGCGTTCTTTCTGTCTCGGGAAGGTGTGGAGAGGGCACATGATGAGACCTGTCTTGTTTTGTTTCCTGACAGAGAGAGACGAGATGAGGAACCTTCTGGAGTATGTGGCTCTCTGCGCCCTCCTATCCCTCTGTGTCTGCCATGGTTAGTCTCTACACTCTGTCTCTCTCTCTCACACTCTGTCTCACCCTCGCTCTGTGTCTCACTCACTCTGTTCTGGCTCTCTCTCTAATCTGTTTCATTCATGAATTCATCAATTTTAACATGGAGTTGGATGGGAGTTCATGTTTCTTCCATTTATGTACCTTAAAGTGACAGAGGCAGACATTCTGATTAACTTTCCCCTCATGTTTTTCCAATAGATTCACAGGAAAGCACAGAATCCTTTGAAGGTGATTCCAACCCACTTTTTTGTTTTAATCGGAAAAACATGCACGACTCCCTATAGCGAATCTAACCCCACTTTAGCCTCACTTTACTATAGCAATGAAATACTCTCATACATAATAATACATAATCAATATGCTGCCTGCCATGAGAAGGCGTTGAACCCGTTGTGCTGGAGTATGTTCATCTAGCGGACAGTGGTCTAATAATGGCTGCTTGTATCTTGCACGCCGGTTCCAGACGTGTTTGTGAGTCCATCGCGAGCCAATACCTTCATCAATCAACAGAGACCCCAGAGGGTGAACACGTACAACAGCCCTGCCCGAGGCACCTCCTACAACAACTACAACTACATGAGGTAACACACACACACATTAGTGTACCACACACACATTAGTGTACCACACACACAAGCATGCCATACACATACAAAGTGCACACACATAGGATCATGTGCAAACACACACACACAAGGATAAGGATGGGCACAAACACTCACACTACATTGCCACATACCAGCTTGACCATTATATAGCTACCACCTTTGTCATTAAGGGCAATAAAAAGACTGCCTCTAGCTAGATGCACACCTGTTTCTGGTAAACACCACAGAGGAAGAAAATAGTAATGAAATGCAAGTTTAGAACCCAATGTGCCTTTCTCTTTCTGTCCCCTTCTAACTGCTGCCGTCTGGCAGACATTACCGAGGGATCCTGTCACGGACCTCCAAACTCTTTACAGTTTTTCCCGCCAAAACCGCCAGGCTTCTGAGCCAACATTGTTGTTGCTTGCCATGTTACAGGTTTATGAAAAAAGAATGTCTTTGTCCAGAATGACCTTGTGTTGTACTGAGCACACGACAATTGACTTGGACCTACTTCCAGCAAAAAGACTTGACTCTCTCTCTGTCCTTTCTCTTCTCTCTATGTCTCTCTCTCCGTCTCTCTCTCCCTCTCTCTCCTTTCTCTTCTCTCTCTCCCTATCTCCCTCTCTCTCTCTCCTTTCTCTTCTCTCTCTCCCTCCCTTTCTCTCACTCCAGGACGGTCAAGTCACCGGCAGAGAGGCGCTCTGAGATCTGTGAGGACTACGTACCTTGCAGATTCTTCGCCCATAGCTATGGTTACCAGCTGGCCTACCAGAGATACTTTGGAGGCCGGGACCCAGTCAGTCGTCGGTTCTAAGCCCCCAAGTCTTTTTACCGTCTGTGTTAGAACTGCTTTGACTTGAGGCTCATTTAACACCCACTGAAAGAGAATAGCACTACATATTCACATATTCATATACAAGCATGACACAACACAGCCCATCATAACACAGCATGATAGCATAGATCATGTCACACACACCATGTATACTGTATATAATGATTCATGTACATTCAAATCTGTTACATTAAAATGGTTGCGTTACAATTCACGTCACAATTCCACGTCTAAAAACCGTAGATCGATAAAGATAGATAATATGATAGTTAGTAATAGATATTATGATGCACACATGGGAAACATCTCTTTCTACAACGTTAAGCTGCAGCCGTTTTCCACGGTCATTATCACACCCTTGCACCATTAAGAAGCTATGAGGGATTCGTATGAATGAAACCCTAGGATTGCACATGATTTATGTCTCTATCCACTTGGACAATAGTCTCTTTCTCATCTCTGTGTCTTTGGTTTCTTTTTGTTTGACTCATTCAAATGTACTTTTGGTAGAATTCAAATGTAACTTTGGTAGAATCAACACATTCTTTTAGAAGAATTAAACTGGTTTGTTTTTGGAACCGTTGTTTTGCTTGACCTCTCTGTTCCACACGTTGCGTCTGAGGTGCAAGGAGTCCAGCTCCTTCGGTTGCTCAGGTAACCAGTGTGGTCCCCTCAAGGAGAATACGGGGCTTACGTGAAATACATCCCATCATCGTCTGGCTGTCACAAACACATTGAAGTCAATTACCCCAAAGTACAGTATGTTGGCGATGGAGAGATCCATGAGGTAGGATTTTCTGAGGACAAGGAGCTTGGCAAATGTGTTTAGAAAGTGAATCTGCCCTATCTAAATATGTGTCTATGTGGGTCCATGCATAAAATGACAGACTGACAAACAGGACAGTGCAGTACAGTCTGGTTTGTGTACACATGGCAACAACCCGTCCAAGAGATCGTATGGATGGTTGTTTTTCGAACGTTGCCACAACACAAAGAATGTCTGTAATGAAGGCTGTCTGTACTGGGCTGTAACACTGAGGCTTGTGCCTGGACAGGACATGACACGGGGGCCGACCCAGACAGGGAAATTACATCCCAGAAGGCCAAGGGCATGGTGGTGTCTGACGAACCCTGTCCAGTCTTAGAAACTCATGGAGGGAGAGATGGAGAGATGGAGAGGAGAAAGAGAGAATAGAGAGAGAGGAGAGAGAGAGAGAGAGAGAGACAGAGAGAGAGAGAGAGAGAGAGAGAGAGAGAGAGAGAGAGAGAGAGAGAGAGAGAGAGAGAGAGAGAGAGAGAGAGAGAGAGAGAGAGAGAGAGAATGATAACCTCTTGAGATACCTTAACTAACAGTATCGATGACCCCTTGACAAGACTAGTTGAACTCTTACCTTGCCATACTCCTTAATGGCCGAACAATAGGCCTATAGTGGGAATTATTACTTCATTAGTTGATATGGGTTAGGTAGACAATTGGGCCACACATTCCCTTATTATATTTATCCCGTAGTTAAGACGGGTCTGAACCATCTGGGTATACCAGACAAAACATGTATGTTAAACTAAAAATACGAACCACAGTGGCTTTAAGACTTGGTTTAGCTGATTTTCTGTTTCTGCTCCTATAGGAAATCAATGCGCTCTATCATTAAAGAGAATAAACCTGTGATTAAAAGTGTGTCGCACTGCGAGGTACAGCGGTTTCTCCTCTAAGTAAATTAGTACGCTCTGGTTCTCTCTCAACTCGTAATTTGTGGCTTCAGCAGGGGTGATGCGTGGGAGTTCTGTGGACGTCTGACCTCTAGAGGTTGTGTGGCGGTACTGCACTCACAGAAAACCTCTATATCTCATTTCTAACAAATGCTAGACTTTTTCTTAGTGTCGCATTCATGAAAAAAAAGAAATCTGATTTGGTTTCTAAATAATCAACAGATAATTTGCTCCACACTATGTGAGGTGTGCACCAAAAGCTGACTGGCAAGAGGTGATAGGTTATTTTAGCATTTTGGGTGGGGGGACTTTCTCAATGATAGATGCACTGAACAGACATGACAAACATATGTGCAGAGTAAAGCACTTGTGTAACACCTGTTTGTTATGTGAGAGAATTCACATGTGTATGTCTCATTCTCTCTCCGTCCATCTCTCCTTCCCACTTTTTATGATTCTGTGTGAGTGAGTTCGTGTGTGTGTGTGTGTGTGTGTGTGTGTGTGTGTGTGTGTGTGTGTGTGTGTGTGTGTGTGTGTGCATTCTGCATGTTTGTGTGTTCTGTTTATATGTGTGTGCATTTAATGTTGCTGTGATGGGTGTGTGACACATGATTCCCTGACCAATCAAATACTCTAACCAAAAGGAGGGCCAGAACTGCAATATAAACCCAGAGTGTTTATGTACATGTGTGAGAGAGAATCAGAAGTCTCAGGCCATACTTGATCATCGTCCACGTCTTGAAGCAGAAGCAGGGAGAAAGATGAAGACTTTGTCCATCCTCGTCCTGTGTGCCTTGGCCTCTGTGTGTCTGTACGCAGGTAGGAGCACACTCATGAAGGTTTTTCTCTACAGCTGGAATGCGTCTAGAGACATTTAACAAAATGTGCTCAGAAGTTTCTAACCAAAACATTGAAAATATTGCATCTAAAATGTAACATCAGGAGGACCCAGAATGTAAAATGAAATGCAGGAGGCTGACTGTGAACTAAAAAATATGCATTAAATATACAATTGTACAACATAGGTAATAAATATCTAACACCAATGGAACTGGAATTTCAAACATATTTTAATGCAGCTAAAAGCTGAAATTAACCACAGTGAATGTATGTTTTCCTGTCTCTTCAGAAGCTTCAACCTCCACTGCCTCAAATTCTGATTCTCCTGCAGGTGAGGATAAGTGCAGACTCTCTGTGTCTTAAACTCTTAGACATTGTTGCCGTGTCACCAGTGTTTACCTTCCAGATAGCTGTCTAACCAGCGAGTCAACATAAGTACAAGGCTTCATGTATTCATAATACCTAATGCCTGTGTTTAAATGCTGTGAGGATTTCAAACGAATGACAGCGATTGACATTATGTTCATGTTCAAATGATGACTTATCGTGTTTTAGGATCACATGGTTGCATTGGTGGTGTTACTTGTATGTGTGCGCGTGTGCGTGTAGGTCTGTTTGTTGAGAAGGACCAGGCGTCCACTGTGGTGAGGCAGAAGAGAGCTGGTACTGCCCCTGGAGACTTGACTCTGACTCAGCTGGAAAGGTAGCTGTGGCACACTCCAGCATGCTCATTGGAGTTTTACAGATACATTTTAGATTAAAGATATATTTTGTGTATAGACATTTTTGACATGTTTTCTCGCTGTACCTGTTGAGACAGCCCTTAAGTTTAACACCTGGTCTTCCTCCTCCACCTGTTTTCTCCTTTTACACCATTGCTCATATCTCCTCCTTCTCTATGCCTAATTTACTCCTTCCTTTTCTACTTTTCTCCCTGGTCTCCTCCTCGTGTCTCTCTTTCTCTTGCTCCTTGCACTGTGTTACCCTGCCTCCTCTTCCTTTCCCCCTCTCGTCACCTCCTCTCCCACCCCGCCCCCCAGCTTGAGAGAGGTGTGTGAGCTCAACGAGGCCTGCGACGACTTGATGGACACCTCCGGAATCGTCGCTGCCTATACTGCCTACTATGGACCAATCCCCTACTAGACCACACACCATCATGTTTTAGTTGTACAATTTACCAATGCTTTCCCACTACCATTTATGGGAGATTTGGAGCTTGAATAAATCAACATGAACAAAGTCATATTTGAGGTTAGGGAAGCAGAGAGAGAGAAAGGGTTAAGGAATGGGGGGGGGGGGGGGGGGGTCAGATGGGTAGCTACTGCCTCTGTAAACATAGAAAAGTTGGTTGTTCAACTAAGCCTTAAATAAAGAAATCAAATACATATTAGTTATCTTCAATTGTCTGTGTTTCATTTCACCAACACTGTAGATAAGTTTCAATACCTAAGAGATCTAATTTATTCAAGATAATGGCAGAGTCATGCTGTAGGAGAAATCAGATTATGAGGTCCAGACTGCATGTTGAACAGGTAGCAAGCCGAGGTCAAATTTCACACAATCAAAAACATTAGAGGATACATGGCAATGCGAATATGTCGCTGAAAATATGTGTAGCCTACCTTTTACCTAAAAGACAAAGGAAAATACTATATTTGTTAGATGTTGGTTAGAAAAATATTAGAATTGTACTAGGCCTAAGCGTGCAGTCACAACTGTGTGACCAACTTTGTATGAATCTTACCCAAAGAATATCAATATATCACAGGGAACTGAAGCCATGTTTGGCTAAATTCAACACTTGAACATGAAGCCCATGTCTGCCTTCTGGGCTTCAATGGACACATTGAACAGCCTAATTAGGGTTGCCACCTCCAATGTGGTTAAATAAGGGACACCTTAGCAGTGGCCCCCGTGTAAGCGGAAAATAATCAAACGGGGGTCTGGGGGTCGTCCCCTTCAAGATTTTGAGTGTTAAATACTTCTTTTTCTTCTTTTTGTGCTTTTTATGCATCAATTTAAATGTAAATGCCAATCTCAACATAAGAGTAAAACAGAGCTGTATAAATTATATTAAAGATGCCCCTAAAGCAAAACATTTGTTTTTCTTATATTTATGTGCCATCAAATGTTTGACCTTGACTAAACATAACTAAACTGGCATCTGTGCCAAGTTTTTTCAGTCATATATTGAAATTGGAAGTCTACTGTTAAACGAAATAAGAATCACAGCAAAGTATTTTTTTTTATTTAAAACCAATCATCGTACGGGCTTTAAGGATCAGATCCTGGACAAAATGTTGGGCTGTCAAAATGAACTATTTGGTGTAGCTATTTGGAAAAAGCAAGAAACCATTGATAAACGCAGAAATAGCAAATGACCTACAAAGACCAACAAAGACCACTATGAAGCATATTTAAACAATAGGCCTACATTTATTGGTGAAATTAAATTAACAATAAAATTAGTTGTGAACATAAATTAACAATGCATTTAGTTCTGAATCATATACTGTTTGCTGTCAAGCTGATCAGAACATATATTGTTGAAAGGGAAGGGCTTCTTTAAGAGATCGAGGAGGCAACTGTATTATTAGGATGCCAAGTCATTACAATCATCATTGACCCTCGAGAGGCAGCTAAATCTTTTTACTGTGACCTTCGAGAGGCATCTCGGCAGGCCACCAGGGACACAGAAAATACCCTGTGGTTTGCCTTGAATTCATTTCCCATGACGGGACTGACCCACTTGTTCTCCGTCTGCCACTCATTTCTGTATTTTGACAGCCTCTTTCGCTTTACAGGCGGACTTGAACCGAAGGTAGAGTTATTGTCCGGCATTTTTAAAAGCCACGCTCCTTAGTCTACGTGCAGGGTAACAATTAAGTTGAGTGACGGCAAAGAGTGTAGAAGAACAAGTTCTTTAGTGACGGTGACAGACAGTTTGCCTGGCGTTCTGATACGTCTGATACGTCTCGTGAAACTATCGGTATTATTATTTTTCATATAGGGTGATTTCAGGTAATGTGGGACACTTTTTGGTAGAGGCTCCAGTAGACGTACAAAATAACTGTTAACTCGCGCCAGTGGTGTTTTTGTACATCGTTTTAGGGCTTAGGAACATTTTCATGTTGGAATGAAATGGGAATACACAATATTATAGAAGCTACACACTTTCAAACATAACATGACCCCCTCTCTCACTCAGGCAGCATTTTCAGGTAATGTGGGAAAGCTTGTCTGGTAAAGTGGGCTAATATAATAATAATTTGTTTATAAACAACAATGCTAGGTGCAAGGGTGTGGCAAGATTCATTTAGTTGTGGGGTTTGACTTATACAATAGGCACAAAGTGTAAGAGATTAAACCTTGTGCTAGCTGGTTATACATGTTGAAAGACTTTTTCAATAAAATATTGACAATATCCATTTGATGACGGTTCTACATTAAGCCTAGGTTTTTGATCCCATAGTAATATATTGCAGGACCACATATGCTCGATAGCAGTCCATTTATAGTGTAATAGGCTATGTGGAGGAGCTTTATCTGCAAGCAGGCAGTCATTCAGGTGTAAAGAGCCAAAGGGTTTGCATGCACTGACGGAGTTAAAGAGGTTAAACTGGTGGATTTAATCAAAGAAACGTGAGGATGTAGGTGGGAAAAAAAATAACCAATTGGAAGGGGTGTTCTCTGCTACAAATAGACGTATCCAGTCAGTTGTTAGGAATTACCGGTCGGAGAACATTTTCTGACCGATCTTTTTCTTTGTAGCTGTCCAACACGGACCGTACCGTCTTCGAACCAAAAATGCTGTTCATCGCTTTAGTAATGGCTTGTGCGCTTTTGCCAACTGCGACGTCGCGCATGTTCAATGAATCGTAAGTACGCTTTGCCTACTGCCATACCAACCATTTGAAATGTGTAATTATGTGTCCTAGATTATAAGATGAGCAAACTACACTTTAATTTGTTGTGCACACATTGCCTAGCTACTTGACAACTCTGCTCCGTGCATGAGGCTAGAATGAATGCACCTGCTTCATCCACTTGGTGGCTTATGTTATCTCTCAATGCAGTCATGAAAACCATTAACTTGGTGACTCCTGCCGGAGTCGAGACAAGCCTAGATGAGTTGTGTATTTTGGCAGCCAACTGATCCATGTCTTGTCCTCTAGCATCTACTTGGTGACGATGAGCTCCCAGGTGGTGGGTGGGAGCATGGAGACCCTGTGTGTCCATGTTCACAAGCCCACGGAGCCACTTTCCCTCGTGGTGACACTTCAACTGGAGCAGGGACAGTTAGCCAGGCTGCTGGAGACCAGAGTCAACTGGGGCTTTAATTACTGTCTCCCATTCGAGGTATTTCCCCCCCCCCCCCCCCTCTGTCTGTCCCCCTCCCTCCCACTATGTGGTTCAATTGTAAAAACTTAGCTTGTTGATCTAAACTGTAGAACCACTGGCTCCAACAAGTACAAGTTCAAGTCTTTTATTGTCAGGTACACAGAACAACACAAGATCAGACTGGGCACTGAAATTCTTAAGACAAGACAACGCAAGCACCTGGCATAACATAACATATAGTAAACAGAACATAATTGACATCTATGCTGAGCTTAAATAAGTGAAACTTCCTAAATATACAGATAGCAATAAATAATCGACTATACTAACCCTAATACTAAAGTACTGTAGATTGGCTAAGGTAAAACCTTTGTCACGACCCAAGCCAAGTGTCCTCCATGCTTAACTAGATCTTAATGCATACATGGCTGTTTCTGGCTTTGGAGGTGTGAACTCCATGCTGAGATCTGTATTCCATGTGTTTTGCCTGCCACGATGCCCATGTCCAGATGTTTTTTAGGTACCATCTGTGGTGCTTGAGACTGTGGCCACCCTCGGTGTCTCTCTGACTGGATACAAAGACTCGATGAGCAAGGAGACAAAGATCCTCATTAGCACCTCTAACGTCATCACCATCATCCAGACAGATAAGCCCATCTACAAACCTGGCCAGAAGGGTAGGTGGTATTCCTGTTGGAGACCCTTCTAATGTGTTTCTTTTCCCCTTTGCTCTGCTTGGTGTAGAATACAAAATGGGAGTTGACTTGCGCATGGCTAGTCTGTGCCACGCTTGCAAGTCTACAAACAATCCAAGCCTACTGGCTGGATGGGATTGTTCCTGTATTGACATTTTCTGACAATTTTCCAGTTCAGTTCCGCGTCGTCTCTCTGACTTCCAGTTTTGGGATGTACAACCAGAAGGTGAGCTATATCCTGAGACTGCTCCAAGTTTTTAATCCTTACCTTCCTCCAGTAGCTTCATTCATTCATTCAACTTTGCTTTACACTTTCTCTTTCCCCCAGTATCAAACTGTAGAGATTCAGGTAAGACCACACATACTTGGTATTTGAAGGACTAACCCCAGGCATGCAAGCCCTTTTCTGGAGATTCCCCTCCCCTCTGACGCTAAACACACTTTCTGCATTTCTGATGGGCTCTCAGGATCCCAACTCCAACCGCATCGCTCAGTGGCTGGACCTTTCAACGGTCAGTGGCATGCTGGACCTCTCCCACCCCACCACAGCAGAGGCCCCTCTGGGCCGATACGTCATCACCGTCTGGAACGAGAAGGGCCAGGAGACCTCCACTGGCTTCAACCTCAAAGAATATGGTCAGAATGGGCCCTACATGTGTGTTCAAGCCCCTGGTGATGGGAGGTTCTGCTCTAACACTGTCTGAATTCCAGTTCTGCCCAAGTTCGAGGTGACGGTGTCTCTGCCCAGCGTCAACATCCTGGACACTGAGGTCACACTGACGGTGTGCGGAAAGTACGTTTTCAAGAAACCTTGGTCACGTGACTCCCTTAGACCAGTTTTCCATTGGTATTGAGCTGAGTGTGCTGGTCCTCAGGTACACGTATGGGAAGCCTGTCCAGGGCTCGGTGAGGGCTGAAGTCTGCAGGTCTTCATTTGGGTATCAACCAGAAGGAGACTCCAACATCTGCGAGAAGTATAACCTTGGTTTGACTGATCCAAGCGGCTGTGCAACACAAGTGGTGGACGTGACTCTGTTCAGACTGGACCAACATGGGTATCAGGATGTCTTTGATGTGCATGCGGAACTAGAGGAGAGTGGGACAGGTAAGGAGAGGAGAATGGGTCCGTTAAGTGGAAAAGGGAGATGCTGACAATGGAGCCTATTCATGGTGCTCAAACGGATGTCATCTTCCCTTGTCTGTCCTTCCACCAGGGGTTGTCGTAAAGGGCCAAGGCAGTGCCAGGTTCACCAGCTTTATCAGAGATATCATGTTTGAGGGTGTCCCCTCATACTTCAGACCTGGCAACCTTGTCCAGGGCAAGGTGAACACTCAACCGTCAGCCGTAGTAGAACTAGGCGGCACATTATCAATTTCACATTTTGAAATGGTCACTGCTCCAAGCTATGTATATATATTGAATGATTTAAAGCAGACCGCTTTGGTGTAGTGCTGCATGAATCTTTGTCCTGTGATTTCCAGATAAAGGTGCTGCGCCCAGACTTCTCCCCCGCTGCCAACGAGTTGGTCTACCTGATCCTGAATACAGATGGGCAGTCGGAGAACTGGACCCTGACCACAGACAGCAGTGGCATGGTCCCCTTCTCTCTGGTCACCACCACCTGGAAGGATCCTGTATATTTGAAGGTCTGCCTTCCACCCTCCATTTTAAAAGGGTGACCTTGTCTAGCACGTGATGGAGTTCCACCCCTGGTTTTCTTGTGTTTTCAGGCTCTCTTAAATTTGGAAGAAGCTAATTTTTTTGGACCGACACGCATTCCAGGATACTTCCCGGCCTACCACTACATCACAGCCTTCTACTCCAAGAGCAGGAGCTCAGTATCTCTCCAGGGTGCCAGCCAGAGATTATCCTGCAACACAGATGCTGTCATACTCGCCACCTACTTTGTCAAGGGGGAGGAACTCGATAAGGGCCAAAAGACTCTGGACTTCTTTTATATGGTGAGATGAGACCGTTGTCTTGACATGGCACCAACGAGGGAATGGTCTCGAACTGAAATTTAAGATGGCGTAACATGCTTTATGTAAGCAAGCAGAGCTACACTAGGTTTACACTACAGCCTGACCTGGATGTGGAGTGGTTTTTTGCTCAGATTCCATTGACAAAGCATAAACTTGGTCTGGTATTTGTCCTGCAGGTGATGTCCAGAGGCAGTGTGGTGAGAAGTGGGCGTCTCTTGAGAAGAAGTCAGGTACAGTCAAGGAGTCTTGTCTTGTCACATCTTCTGTATTACTTTTCATGTAGGTTGATCACTGTCGACTGTCTTTAGAAAACCGAGGGAATTTGCGTGTGCCACTTGAGCGTGTTGATGAGCTTGCCCCAGTGGCCCAAGTGGTTGTGTACACAATCATGCCCAATGGAGTGATTGTGGCCGACAGCCTGGACTTCCCTGTCGAGCTCTGCCTCAAGAACAAGGTATGCTTGTCTCCTCAGCCTGTGTAGTACCTAGTCATAGCTGTATGGTCCCCACTAAGGTTCAAAATTTTACCAGTAAACTTTAGTTGTCAGATTGTACAGGATTCCCCTTGGATGACTGATCAGACGGTAAATGAAGCTCCTGAAGCCCTCTGAACAGGAGGTGTGTAGAGGGGGGGGGGGGTGCAGATGTGGTCAGCACAACCAGCATTGTACATTGAAAGAGGGCTTCCTAATCTCAACCCTAACAAGCTTTCCATGCATGTATATTTGATCCCTCTTCATATGCCATGTGTTCTTCTGTATTGGCTATGTAAAGTTTATGCTGTGTATGCAGGTGTCTCTACAGTTTTCCTCGCTCCAGGCACTACCTGGAGGGTCTGTGTCCCTGATGCTGAAGGCCCAGCCAGGCTCCCTCTGTTCCGTGAGGTCCATCGACCAGTCAGTCCTGCTGCTGCAGCCTGGAGAAGAGCTCAACATCAATTCAGTAACCTACTGCTCTTATCTGACCACATGTTCTGGAACCATCTGACAAGTTACTGCTTGCGTTTTGATCGTTGCAGTGATCCTTTGTTTCTGTATGTAGCTGTATGGACTAGTACCGCTCCACCAGTTGTTGGGCTACAATTACAAAATAGAAGACCCTGTATCGAACCTATGCAGACCTGAGGGACCCTTGAACCCTTTTCCCATGCAACAGGACTTGCCACCTCCAATCAGCTACAGGTCTGATGTTTACGGTGTCTTCAGAGTAAGTGCTATCACGGGGTGCTATTTCTTTTGTTTTGAAGCTTCATTTGATACAAATGTTGCAGTGACTTACTATAATTTTTTAAACCCTGATTTTTGTAGTGTAATTCTCTTTTTTTTAGTCTATAGGCATGAAGATCATGACCAACTCTGATGTGCAGAGACCTTTTGACTGTACATTCTACTCTCACCCTGGTATGTTCATGCGGCACAATATTTCAACCATGCACATCACATTTATACTGGGTTAAGGTTTCATAAGTTCATTTTCAGCATTCTATGAACAGTTGAGATTTTTCCCAGACATGTTGAGACCGTAGCCCTCCTACGTACTTCCACTCAATTTGGATTTTGCTTCTGTACTCGGTCTGGCCATTCGGTACGCAAGTCAGATTTTGCAAGTTGATTTTCTACCGGCGAAAAAGAGAGGCGCTAGTTTGCGTTGTAGTTTGATGGCGGCGGAGAAAGATGCGAGCGAAGCCATTCGGTCTGTTGTGACAACGCTGCCGAATATCTATAAACTAAAGCCGGAGCAAGAACAAGTTTTGCTGAGTTTAATTAATTTAAACTCCCCACGGGGTTCGGGAACAGGTTGATTTTCCAGCTACGGCAGCTAGCTCTGTTACAGTAGTGGTGAAGGAATTGGCTAAGGCGAACACTAGCGATTGGTTATGGCAGATCAGAGTGGCTCTGGGCAGATCCAATTAGTTTTTAACTTCAACAGAGTACCCTTTCTACAAAGAAGTCAACGCTTGTCAATAGAGCGAGGCCAGACTCTGTACAAATGAAATGTACGAGAGTCTGGTTTAGGACCAGGCTATTGGGACTGACCATGAGCCCCTAAACTTTATCTCCCAGTGCTGAATGCCCCCCTCGGTGGTTCAGCTGACATCGTCCCGAAAGAGACACTGCGAACTTTCTTCCCAGAGACCTGGATCTGGGACCTGGTGCCTGTTGGGTAAGTCACCTGTTGATATGAGCATTCAATAGATGTGTTGTAGTTTGGCATTAAAGTACAGCGTCATTACGATGCTTTGACCGGCCTTGAATTGTGACATGTTGAACGTGCCAACTACTCCTGAGGTGCTGTTAGATTCTTCAGACTAACCCAGTAGGTTCTCCCTCTCCAGAGACTCTGGTGCCATGACAGTTGAGAAGACCGTCCCTGACACCATTACCACATGGGCTTCTGGAGCTTTCTGCACGTCCCCCGGGGGTCTGGGTCTGGCTCCCAGTACGACCCTCACAGCCTTTCAGCCTTTCTTCGTCAGCCTCACCTTACCGTTCTCAGTCATCCGCAGAGAGGTGTTCGCCCTCCGGGCCACCGTCTTCAACTACCTCTCCACGTGCATCATGGTAAATGAGGAGCTCCTTGTCTTGCGGCAGTTTGCAGGAGGCGGGCTCGATTATACTGGTGTTACTAACCAACGACTGGTTCCATGTGTTGAGGATGAGATGTCCTGAATGCCCTGTCTTTGTTCCTCAGGTCAAGGTGACCGTGTCACAATCAGACCAGTTCAGCATCACCTCCTGTGTTGACTGCCAGTACCAGCTGTGTCTGTGTGCCAATGAGAGCAGAACTTTCCAGTGGCTCGTCACCCCCACCGCTCTAGGTGCTGAGGAGGATGAGGAGGGGGGAATATGAACTTTGTAGGCACTCGATCATGCAAGGCTTGACCCTTGATGGTGTTTTTTTGACTAGGGGAGGTGAGTGTGAAGGTGAGTGCAGAGGCCCTAACGACCATCGTTCACTGTGGCAAGAGCCTGCCCACTGTTCCCAAGATGAGCCGCATTGACACGGTGGTCCAGACATTCTTGGTGGAGGTGAGTTGCTGCATCAATGTTGTGGGTTCAAGCCCATATGAACTCCAGGATGTTAGATTAATGTCTTTACCTGTAGGCTGAGGGGATCCCTAAGACTGACAGCTACAACGCCCTCCTCTGCCCTGCAGGTGAGCCTGCTACTAATGCTGGTGTAATATCAACACTGGTGGGTTGCACATGTTGGCGCTTCTAATGGGTAATGCTCTTGTCCACTTGCGGTCTCCAGCGGGTCCAGTAGAGCAGACTATCTCTCTGCAGCTGCCGGCTGATTTTGTGATTGGATCAGCCAAGGCTTCGCTCTCTGTCCTGGGTAAGAACCTCCAGTACTGTACCCTCACCCTTCAGTACTGCTGCCACGTGGCAATTTAATTGGCTCTAATAAAGACCATCTGGTGCCTCTTTTCAGGTGACTTGATGGGCAGAGCCTTGATGAATGTGGGCAGCCTGCTGGCCATGCCCTTCGGTTGTGGAGAGCAGAACATGCTTCAGTTTGCCCCCATCGTCTACATCCTGGAGTACCTGCAGAGTACCCATCAACTGACCACTGAGATCAAGGACAAGGCTGTCGTCTTCCTGCAGGGTGGTGAGTCAGAGGCACAAGCCGGTGGGAAGGCTTGAATGACTGGCTGTGAGTGGTGATGCGTTTTCAACTGTTAGGTTTGGATTCTCTTATTCAGGTTATCAAAATGAGCTCAACTACAGACATACTGATGGCTCGTACAGTGCCTTTGGCCAGGGGGATGAATCTGGCAACACCTGGTGGGTCTACTTGGTCAATACATGCCCAAGATGCTGTCTGAGCAAATGAATCTCAAACTGGCTGTACTACATGTTTGGCTGCCGACATGTGCGTTTGTGGCCACAGGTTGACCACCTTTGTAATGAAGTCTTTCGGAGGGGCGCAGCCTTTCGTGTTTATCGACCCCATCCACATCACCATGGCGAAGTCCTGGTTGGCCAGTCTGCAGCAGCCTAATGGCTGCATCACCTCTGTGGGGAAGCTCTTCCACAATGCCATGCAGGTAAAGGCAGAAGGAGCAGGATGACTATTCCCTACCTGGCCCTGACTTGTACAGTGACCGTCATGACCTGACAAACATTGTCACTGAAAGCTTTAAGCCTTTAACCAGATGATTAGTGTTATCTAGGGCCCCTTTGGACCCTGAATGTGGACACTGCATGCGATCAAACATTTAACCCCACATACCTGGCCACATTGATTTTGCAGGGGGTGCCTTTGCTTGTTCAAATTAATGTAAAAACTAGATTTATGTAATGTCAGCTGTGTCTTCTATCATGGTTTGTTGTACTGTAATTGTAAAAAAATAAAAAATAAGATCTACTACTTTTTTTGTTTGTTGCATAAATGCATTCACTACCCTTTGCACCCCCAGTTTTAAAACCTAAAATTGCCTATGCCTGGCTGTGTTGACCGACCTGAGAACCAGTGGCTGCAAACTAAAACGAAGCGGTTCTTTGTCGTAGCCCTGTTGGCTAATGTTGTGGCTAGCTTCCACTAAACCAAGTTGTGTCTTAGAGGCGGAGAGTCTGAGTCAAGTTCAGATGCAGATTGCCTTTATTGTTTCATCAACAAAGGAACATTTGCTAGGTTTCTCAAGCACCAGGGAGAACCTAGCTAAACAATTTGCAGAAAGCATTTGTCCAGTTGATGGGCAATCCCATAATTGTACCTTGAACCTGCCTGTGTGAATAACTTTCCCTGATTGATCTAATCAGTGTCAGTTTGCATCGGTCCCAAAAGACCCTTTCTATCTACAATGAACGTACAGTCTTTCTGCCGTTTAGTTCATCTCTTATCTGATGCTACCGTCTGTTCCGAACAGGTCGGAGTGACATTGTGCGGAATAAGTCCACAACAGAGCCGTGGTCTTGGCTCATCTTTTGCTTACTCAAATATGTAATGTTCTCATTGTGACCTCTGACGGTCATTTTAATAACATGCTTGTGTAATCAATGGTGCTTTCAGTTTAATGCTTAGTGGGGCTATATTTTAAGAAATGTTCCATTGTAGTTCTAATATTGCCACATAGACCAAAATGGGGTACTTCATACAGTTTTCGGCCCATGACACCAACTTTGTTTCCGTTTGTCTTGTGACTTTCAGGGAGGCGTGAGTGACGACGTGTCCCTGACTGCCTACGTCACTGCAGCCCTGCTGGAGCTGGGGTATAACACCACTGTAGGTGGAGACGGTCTACAGTATGGCTGTAACGTCCCTGTAGTCACACCCCTTAGCTTGACTCTGCCTGTGTCCCCAGGACCCCATGGTTGTGACCTGTCTGGGCTGCTTACGGACTGCAATAGCTAACCCAGTGGATAACCTCTACACTGTAGCCCTGCTCTCCTACACCTTCACCCTGGCAGGAGACCAGGACACACGGCGCATGCTGATCACCTACCTGGACCTGGCTGCCCATGTCACAGGTACCTGGCTAGACGAGTCTGACTGGTGCACATGGGTTAGCATCATAGAACAACTAGCCTCGATTAGGAGGGGCCATGATGAGACGCAAAGGTAGGGTTGTGTGTGAAGACTGTTCCTGATGCTGAGAACACGCCTTCCAGACGGTGCTCGTCACTGGGAGAGAAAAGCCACTTCTGGGACTGGCCTGAACTCCATCTCTGTGGAGATGACCTCGTATGTTTTGCTCTCGCTTCTGTCCGGACCGGTGATGGAAGGTTTCGGGTTGGACTACGCATCCACCATCGTCTTCTGGCTGGTCAGGCAACAGGACTACAATGGAGGCTTCTCGTCTACACAAGTAAGGATACCCACATTCCATTTAAACTAATTTAAGACAAACTTGTACACTAACATTGTCTACTGACCTTTCTCACCAGGACTCAGTGGTGGCACTGCAGGCCCTGGCAAAATTCGGTGCTGCCACCTACAGTCCAGGAGGTGCTACTACAGTGGTGGTGACCTCTGGTGACTGGAGGCAGGACTTCAGGGTGGACCAGCAGAACTGCCTGCTGTACCAGGAGCAGCCACTAAAGCAGGTTCCTGGAGAGTACCGGATCAGGGCTGAAGGGGAGAGCTGTGTGTTTGTCCAGGTCAGACTGTACGCCCCCCCCCCTCCC
Organism: Hypomesus transpacificus; assembly: GCF_021917145.1. Lineage (NCBI taxonomy): Eukaryota > Metazoa > Chordata > Actinopteri > Osmeriformes > Osmeridae > Hypomesus > Hypomesus transpacificus. Next base: position 15,109,006 of record NC_061076.1, on the reverse strand, counting down.
GCCTCTAACATCACTGACCTTACTGCAGTTTTCTGACCTCCAACTTGTTCCAGATCGCTCTGCATTACAACATCCCCCCTCGTCCAGATGTCTCTGCCTTTACTTTGACAGTTGAGGTGGTCGATAGGTGTCAACCCAAACCCTCCCTCATCTTGGTGGTTAATGTCAGGTACTGGCCCTCTTAGACCAAGCCAACTGGAATAACATCCTTAGAGTTAAAGCAGGACTGACATGTGACTTCTATCAACTTTTGTAGGTACAGTGGTCACCGGGATGAGACCAACATGGTTATTATTGACATCAAACTTCTTTCCGGCTTCATCCTAGACAAGACCTCAGTGAACCCTGTGAGTTCAGATGTTTGTGTGCACTACAAGTGGCTTGATACCTCTACACTACCATCCTACTGTAACTGTTCGTATTGTGTTCCTCCAGATGAAGGCTTCAAAGCGTGTTGATGAGAAGGATGGACATGTGATCATCTACGTAGAACAGGTAGGTGAACCCTAAGCTGAATTGGAACTACTGGTCCAACTATCTGTCCAGTCATCTACAAAAACACAGCTGTAAAAATTACAACTTAACAGTTCATTTCAAATGGGTGCATTGCCAGTATTTATGAAATTGCAGTCTAATGCAAGGCCTTGTTTTCCAGCTGAAGCGGATGGAGACCATGTCCTACACACTCGTCATGGTGGAAGACTTTCCTGTCAAGAACCTCCAACCTGCTGTGGTCAAAGTCTACGACTACTACCAGAAAAGTATGAATGTGCGCCACATGGACGCAATGGGGGGTTATAAAGTGCTGTTTGCTCAATTTCTATGCATCTTTCCTCAGGTGACGAGGGGGTTTGTGAGTACACCTCTACCTGTGCGAGTAAGTTGATCATCTCTGCTTCACTGCAGTTCCTGCCCCCCACCGTGAACATAACTTTGTCTTTTGATTACTTTTTACAGGAGATTGTTGTCTGCTAAATGAATAAATGTTATTGAAATGGGGCAGTAGGATGTCTCACTGTAGCAACAAGCACGTGCAACTTCTGACCCAGTTATTTCCACAGGTGACATGTAAAAGGATGGACATCTGCATTACATTTCCTGTATCTGACCAATAAAAGCTTTTACCAAATCTGCTCTACTGTGTTTCTTTAGCTAAACCCACCTATTTTGATTTGATCATCTGTCCATCATCGTATAAAGCCCGCCCTGACTCATTGGTCCGAACAGCTCCTGTTTTTTTTCCCCCAACCGAGCTTCCCCAGACCCAACTTCCCGACCAATTGTTTTGAGGGCGGGGCTAAATTGGTCTGACCGCCAGGCTAGGTGGTAGGTTAATTCAAAGAACTCTCTCTAGAAAGGAATTTGTATGGAAGCAAATCGTGACCAAAATTCAAATGAAAATGCATTTCCAGAAATGCATTTTCATTTTAAGAATGTGGCTGCATTATTTGACTCATAAATTAAATTAGTAATCAATCATCCTATTTGCATTTTAATTTTCTTCCTTAAGACTGCTCATTCTTTCACTTAATTAAAATGAAAACGAAAAAGACATTTGAAATTTAATTTTCAAAATATGCCCCAGCAAATAGATACCAAAATTCAATTTGAAATGTAAAATTTGAAAATGAAAATGCATTTCCAGGAATGCATTTTCATTTTAAGAACGTGGCTGCAAAATCGTGACCACAATTCAAATGAAAATGCATTTCCAGAAATGCATTTTCATTTTCAAGAACGTGGCTGCAAAATCGTGACCACAATTCAAATTCAAATGCATTACCAGAAATGCATTTTCATTTTCAGAACGTGGCTGCAAAATCGTGACCACAATTCAAATTCAAATGCATTTCCAGAAATGCATTTTCATTTTAAGAATGTGGCTGCATTATTTGACTCATAAATAAAATTAGTAATCAATCATCCTATTTGCATTTGCATTTTCTTCCTCAAGACTGCACATGTTATGCCATAATCAAAAAAAAAAACAGAGCGGACATTGCATTTTCATTTTCATGTTCTGCCCGCAAAGAACTGCCCATAATTCGAAAACGAAAATGCATTCTGAGCGGCGCAGTAGAGTGACGTCAGTAGCCGCTCTTCTTCAGCTCCCTGCTGACCGAGCTACCCATCTTGTTCGGTAGGGGGCGGTGTGCACATACGCATTGCATTACATGGCAAATGTGCCGGGAAATTGATTGAATTGCCGGGTCTTTAGAGGACGCATCACAGATCATGGCGCTCCCTCAAATTGTGCAGACACTGATAGAATTAGCTGAGCTGGTAGATACTAATAATATATCTGAGTCTGATGCCCGTGACCGAGTAGAACAAGTCACAGAGAGCTTGGCTGCATACTCTGCCGTCACAGACGTACACATTAATGAGGTTGCCATAGTAAACCGCTCTTCAGTCCTGGAACGGCTGGATGCTGTGGAGCCTCGAATGGGACGGGGACGACAAACCATCCACATCCCGTTCGAGTCCATCGAAAACTATTTATTAAATGGTCTACTTTTCCCTGTGAAAGCAAGCTGTTTCACCTTTGGCCTAGTTCATACAAAATCTGAATTTCCGCAATCTGAATTTGAATTTCCGCAATCTGAATTTCAAGAATCTGAATTCCTGCAATCTGAATTTCAAGAATTCCTGCAATCTGAATTTTAGAATTTTTTATTAATGGATCAAAATAATTCAGTTGTATTAAATTTGGCATACAAATAATTCAGATATTATATATTCAACAGCAATATATTTCAGTTTTATGAAATTCGACACACAAATATTTCAGATCTTTCATATTCAAATTCAGATACTTTTGTCAGCTTTCTAGCTCCATAAATCCGTTGCTTTGCATCCTCCGACGGATGGTCTGGTGGCCGACAACAGCTCCGCTATGTCCTTTATTTTTAAACCATTTAATAAATAGTTTTCGATGGACTCGAACGGGATGTGGATGGTTGGTCGTCCCCGTCCCATTTGAGGCTCCACAGCATCCAGCCGTTCCAGGACTGAAGAGAGGTTTACTATGGCAACCTCATTAATGTGTACGTTTGTGACGGCAGAGTATGCAGCCAAGCTCTCTGTTACTTGTTCTACTCGGTCACGGGCATCAGACTCAGATATATTATTAGTTTCTACCAGCTCAGCTAATTCTATCAGTGTCTGCACAATTTGAGGGAGCGCCATGATATGTGATGCGTCCTCTAAAGACCCGGCAATTCAATCAATTTCCCGGCACATTTGCCATGTAATGCAATGCGTATGTGCACACCGCCCCCTACCGAACAAGATGGGTAGCTCGGTCAGCAGGGAGCTGAAGAAGAGCGGCTACTGACGTCACTCTACTGCGCCGCTCAGAATGCATTTTCGTTTTCGAATTATGGCAGTTCTTTGCGGGCAGAACATGAAAATGCAATTCCCGCTCTGTTTTTTTTTTGATTATGGCATAACATGTGCAGTCTTGATGAAGAAAATGCAAATGCAAATAGGATGATTGATTACAAATTTTATTTATGAGTCAAATAATGCAGCCACATTCTTAAAACCCCTCCTTGAGTCACCACCTTACCGCGGTGGAGGGGTTTGCGTGTCCTAGTGATCCTGGAAGCTATGTTGTCGGGGGCTTCATGCCCCTGGTAGGGTCACCCAAGGCAAACAGGTTCCAGGTGAAAGACCAGACAAAGAGTGGCTCAAAAAACCAACCATGAAGAAATACAACAATGGTTCTCAGTTGCCCCTGCCCGGAAGCGGGTCACCGGGGCCCCCCCCTGGAGCCAGGCCCGGGGGTGGGGCTCGATGGCGAGCGCCTGGTGGCCGGGCCTTTTCCCATGGGGCCCGGTCGGGCACAGCCCGAAGAGACAACGTGGGACCCTCTTCCAGTGGGCTCACCATCCGCAGGAGGGGTCATGGGGGTCGGGTGCAGTGTGAGACGGGCGGCGGCCGAAGGCGGGGGCCTTGGCGGTCCGATCCTCGGCTGCAAAAGTTAGCTTTAGGGACGTGGAACGTCACCTCGCTGGCGGGAAAGGAGCCTGAGCTGGTGCGCGAGGTAGAGAGTTTCCGGCTAGATATAGTCGGCCTCGCCTCGACGCACAGCGTGGGCTCCGGAACCAGTCTCCTTGAGAGGGGCTGGACTCTCTTCCACTCTGGAGTTGCCCTTGGTGAGAGGCGTCGAGCTGGGGTGGGAATACTGGTTTCCCCTCGGTTCGGCGCCTGTACATTGGGGTTCACCCCGGTGGACGAGAGGGTAGCCTCCCTCCGCCTTCGGGTGGGGGGACGGGTCCTCACTGTCGTTTGTGCTTATGCACCAAACGGCAGCTCAGAGTACCCACCCTTTTTGGAGTCTCTGGGGGGGGTGCTGGAAAGCGCTCCTCCTGGGGATTCCCTCGTCCTCCTGGGGGACTTCAATGCTCATGTGGGCAATGACAGTGAGACCTGGAGGGGCGTGATTGGGAGGAACGGCCCCCCCGATCTGAACCCGAGTGGTGTTTTGTTGTTGGACTTCTGTGCTAGACACGGTTTGTCCATAACGAACACCATGTTCAAGCATAAGGGTGTCCATATGTGCACCTGGCACCAGGACACCCGAGGTCTCAGTTCGATGATCGACTTTGTAGTCGTGTCATCGGACTTGGGGCCGCATGTCTTGGACACTCGGGTGAGGAGAGGGGCGGAGCTGTCAACTGATCACCACCTGGTGGTGAGTTGGCTTCGATGGTGGGGGAGGACGCCGGTCAGGCCTGGCAGGCCCAAACGTAATGTGAGGGTCTGCTGGGAACGTCTGGCGGAACCCTCTGTCAGAAGGAGCTTCAACTCCCACCTCCGGGAGAGCTTCGATCATGTCTCGGGGGGGGGCCGGGGACATTGAGTCCGAATGGGCCATGTTCCGGGCCTCCATTGTTGAAGCGGCTGACCGGAGCTGCGGCCGCAGGGCGGTCGGTGCATGTCGCGGCGGTAACCCTCGGACCCGGTGGTGGACTCCGGAGGTGAGGGATGCCGTCAAGCTGAAGAAGGAGGCCTATCGGACTTTATTGGCTGGTAGGACTCCAGAGGCAGCTGATGTGTACCGGCAGGCCAAGCGGAACGCGGCTTTGGCGGTCGCGGAGGCAAAAACCCGGGCATGGGAGGAGTTCGGCGAGGCCATGGAGAATGACTTCCGAACGGCTTCAAAAAGGTTCTGGACCACCATCCGGCGGCTCAGGAGGGGGAAGCAGTGCTCTGTCAACACTGTATACGGTGGGGATGGTGCGCTGCTGACCTCGACGGGGGACGTCCTGGATCGGTGGAAGGAATACTTCGAAGACCTCCTTAATTCCACCAACACGCTTTCCGACGTGGAGGCAGAGTCTGGGGACATCGGGGGGGGCCCTTCTATCTCTGGGGCTGAGGTCGCCGAGGTGGTTGAAAAGCTCCGCGGTGGCAGGGCCCCTGGGGTGGATGAGGTCCGCCCGGAGTTCCTTAAGGCTCTGGATGTTGTAGGGCTGTCTTGGTTGACACGACTCTGCAACATCGCGTGGACATCGGGGACAGTGCCTCTGGACTGGCAGACCGGGGTGGTGGTTCCCCTCTTTAAAAAGGGGGACCGGAGGGTGTGCTCCAACTTTAGGGGGATCACACTCCTCAGCCTCCCTGGGAAAGTCTATTCAGGGGTCCTGGAGAGGAGGGTCCGTCGGATTGTCGAACCTCGGATTCAGGAGGAGCAATGTGGTTTTCGTCCTGGCCGTGGAACAGTGGACCAGCTTTATACCCTCCGCGGAGTCCTGGAGGGTACATGGGAGTTCGCCCAACCAGTCTACACATGTTTTGTGGATTTGGAAAAGGCGTTCGACCGTGTCCCTCGGGGGCTCATGTGGGGGGTGCTCCGAGAGTACGGGGTACCGGATTTCCTGATCGGGGCTGTCCGGTCCCTGTACGACCGGTGCCAGAGTTTGGTCCGCATTGCCGGTAGTAAGTCGAACTTGTTTCCGGTGAGGGTTGGACTCCGCCAGGGCTGCCCTATGTCACCGATTCTGTTCATTACCTATATGGACAGAATTTCTAGGCGCAGCCAGGGTGTTGAGGGGGTCCGGTTTGGTGACCTCAGGATCGGGTCGCTGCTTTTTGCGGATGATGTGGTCCTGTTGGCTTCATCGGGCCGTGACCTTCAGCTCTCACTGGAGCGGTTCGCAACCGAATGTGAAGCGGCTGGGATGCGAATCAGCACCTCCAAATCTGAGGCCATGGTAATCGACCGGAAAAGGGTGGAGTGCCATCTCCGGGTCGGGGAGGAGATCCTGAACCAAGCGGAGGAGTTCAAGTATCTCGGGGTCTTGTTCACGAGTGAGGGAAGAATGGAGCGCGAGGTCGACAGGCGGATCGGTGCGGCGTCCGCAGTGATGCGGGCTCTGCATCGGTCCGTCGTGGTGAAGAAGGAGCTGAGTCGAAAGGCGAAGCTCTCTATTTACCAGTCGATCTACGTTCCTACCCTCACCTATGGTCACGAACTATGGGTAGTGACCGAAAGAACGAGATCGCGAATACAAGCGGCCGAAATGAGCTTTCTCCGTAGGGTGTCCGGGCTCTCCCTTAGAGATAGGGTGAGAAGCTCGGTCATCCGGGAGGGGCTCAGAGTAGAACCGCTGCTCCTCCGCGTCGAGAGGAGCCAGCTGAGGTGGCTCGGGCATCTGATTAGGATGCCTCCTGGACGCCTCCCTGGTGAGGTGTTCCGGGCACGTCCCACTGGGAAGAGGCCCCGGGGAAGACCCAGGACACGCTGGAGGGACTATGTCTCTCAGCTGGCCTGGGAACGCCTTGGGGTCCCCCAGGAAGAGCTGGCGGAAGTGGCCGGGGGGAGGGAAGTCTGGGCCTCCCTGCTTAGGTCGCTGCCCCCGCGACCCGATCCCCGGACAAGCGGCAGATGACGACGACGACGACGACATTCTTAAAATGAAAATGCATTTCTGGAAATGCATTTTCATTTGAATTGTGGTCACGATTTTGCAGCCACGTTCTTAAAATGAAAATGCATTCCTGGAAATGCATTTTCATTTTCAAATTTTACATTTCAAATTGAATTTTGGTATCTATTTGCTGGGGCATATTTTGAAAATTAAATTTCAAATGTCTTTTTCGTTTTCATTTTAATTAAGTGAAAGAATGAGCAGTCTTAAGGAAGAAAATTAAAATGCAAATAGGATGATTGATTACTAATTTAATTTATGAGTCAAATAATGCAGCCACATTCTTAAAATGAAAATGCATTTCTGGAAATGCATTTTCATTTGAATTTTGGTCACGATTTGCTTCCATAAATTTGAAGATGGACTCGAAGGGTGAAACCCTGACAGCTTTCTGCCACTCACTGACTCGCGTGAGGGAGTGCTTATTAGGCTACTATTTCGTTTGGGCTCATTGTCAATCACTGAATTTGGGAAGTATCAAGTTATAGACCAATTATCACCCTACGTCACACAACTCTCAAGCAGGCTCAACTGCGCATGTGGGTTGCAAAAGACGAACTTCTCCCCGTTCTATTACTCTTGGAGTGTCGTTCAGGTCATCATATATCTCTGGCCACTGGATTGCAGGGCTTGATATTAACTTTTTGAGGCTCTTGGCCTTTGGACAAATACATTTACGTTCACTTGTCTATGCACAAAAGTCACTTGACTCCGATACCCTTAAATAGCCTGTCCAAGTGATCGGGCAAAACTAGCCTGGCTAACGGAGGTCGCTTTCTCAGGCAAATGATGAATGAAACAGACAGGTTAAAGAAATCCGAGATTCTGGCTATCTTCACCAGACTCGTATCTACATTAGGCAGTCCTCCCTGACGTTTCTGGTGTAGAATGGAGTGAAATACAACATTGTGCACACTGCCAGTGAGCGAGTCTGACTGAGGCTAAAACAACAAACAAATCGTCAAAACGTTTAAACAAATCAGAAAAATAATCGGACCAGGTGACTATAAAAGCAGAATTCCCATATCTCTTGAAAGCTGCCCTGCTCGACTTTTTAAATGTAGAATTGACTGTAAAAGTGTAAAATTATGAACTTTGTCTTTGTGACATGACGTGAAGACATGGTTGCCGCTCGACTATGCAGTCTGTACCGGGCGACATTCTCACACAAATTTGAAGACTTTCGTGACCCAAATCAAAATTCTGATGCGACAGATCATTGGGTAATCGCTTTCTCTCATGTAGGCATGTCCTCCTCAACGCTTTTGGTTTTTTTAAATCAAACTATTTGTATTATCCGTGTGGTCCTTTTGCCATTTAAAATGCTATCCTTTCCCGGTTTTCTGCAGCCATAGTGCGCGCGCATCCCGATTGTTTACAATAAATAATTGGTCTATTTGCTCTGCCTTGTTCAGTAAATGGTCGACCCCTGGTCACAGTTTTTGAGAATCTAAAGAAGAAGTTTTCGAGAGGTCACCGATTTCGGTACAACACCTGGGTGGTGCCTGTTGGAGCTAGAGCCTGTTGCGCCCTCAGCCAGCCACATGGCTGTGCGAGTCTGCTTGACTTGGGGTTTCTTTCGTCGCGTTTCCGCTTGATTCACCCCTATTTCCGCCCTGGCCCGCGGGAGTGTAAACATGGCCGACTGCTACATCAACTAGTATTGTAATGTGTTGTGCTCGTTTTCACTCATCGATGCACACTTTTGTCACATTTGTGATTTGAATTCAAATTTATATATCACCTCTTAGGAAGAGGTACGATCACACCGTTTTCTCGTGGGCTAAAGGTCAGTTAATATGTTTATTTTCCAAGCGTTCAAAAAGCTAGCTAGCTACTGTAGTTTAGACTTTAGGCAGCTAGCGCCGTCGTTAGCTTAACTTGCTGCTGCTGCTAGACTACGTCTACTATTGAATTAGCGCTATTGTTCTGAACTCGACAATTCGACAATACCCTATAACTAACATATCTTCTGAATAAGGTATGTATACAAATGTGCAAATCTGGGTCCCAGTTGCTTGCTACCACCTGTCTTATTGAAAGTCTCACTGACAAGTGCATGTAGCCTATAGTCAGCGGTTGGTAGCTACCTTAACACTGAACTAGCTAACACCACTAGTTAGCTAGAGCTAGTTAGCTCAGCTGTGTAGTGTAGACTGACCGTTGATACTAATCATGGAGACACTTGTGTTTAAGTATAATACAATATTCACCGGGATTTAGAATGATCATTGATAATGATTGAGTATATTGACTACTCGCACATGTCTTAGTCATTTGTATTGACAAGTTCGATGAGTACAGTGTTTACACGTGTCTTTTGTGCCAGGTGAAGAAGTATCGTCACCATGGGGCGACGTTCTACCTCCTCCACCAAGAGTGGAAAGTTCATGAACCCCACGGACCAAGCCAGTAAGTAACTTATGCACACCATAACACGCAAACAAAATGTACACCACACCATCGACCTAATATTAAAACGGCTAGGGACGGCCTTCCATGTTTATGTCACCAGCAAGATGCAATCATAGTCCCTGTGATTAAAGCAGCATCATGCTATTAGTGATTTGCTTTGACTTGACTGGTTCTGTTTGAGTTCATATGTTGTTGTGCTACTCTGATCATGGTGACTGTCCTCATTCCCCTCTAGGGAAGGAGGCCAGGAAGAGGGAGCTGAAAAAGGTATGGTGCTGACTGACTCGTGTCTGTGCCAGTATTCAAAATAGTTCAACCTATTTGAACGTGCATGATGGTCTTGAAGCCCCACAGTAGAGATGTCAGCTCACTATTCCATTGTAACTGTGGCTCCTGTCTGGTTCCCAGAACAAGAAGCAGAGGATGATGGTAAGGGCTGCCGTTCTGAAGATGAAGGACCCCAGACAGATCATCAAGGACATGGAGAAGCTGGATGAAATGGGTGAGGAGTGAGCATCTCTCCCCCCCCCCTCTCTCTTCACCTCCCTCTCTCTTCCCCTCCCTCTCTCTCTTTCTCCCTCTTTCTCTCCCTCCCCCCCTCTCTCTCCCTCCTTATTTCCCTCTCTTCCCCCCTCTCCCCCCCCCCCCTCTCTCTCACGCTCTCTCTCTTTCTCTCTCTCTCTCTCTCACACACTCTTACTCACTCCCCCCCCCCCCCCCCATGCTTGTCTTCCTCCCAGAGTTCAACCCGGTGCAGCAGCAGCCCCTGCTGAACGAGAAGGTCCTGAGGGACAAGAGGAAGAAGCTGCGGGAGACTTTCGAGCGCATCGTCCGCCTGTACGAGCGGGAGAACCCCGAGACCTACAAGGAGCTCCGCAAGGTGGAGCTGGACTACGAGACCAAGCGCGGCCAGCTGTCGCTCTACTTCGACTCCGTCAAGGTGTGTGTGTGTCGCAGTGCTGCGAGCACACCTCTTCCAGAGACATTCTCCCTCACATGTCCTTTCATTCTCGGTTTTCCGTCCAGTTTTTTTTCTCCCGCCGGTCTATTATGCCTGAGAGGTAGACGGTGTACTGTGAGCGGTGTTCCCCTCGACCGCTCGGTCACCCCTCTCGCCGTCCCTCTCCTCCCTTGACGTTTCATTGCTTCCTTTCCGCTGTGTGCGTGGCAGAACGCAGAGCTGGTGGAGGTGGACAGTATCCCGCTGCCGGAGATGCCCCATGCCCCCTCCAGCATCCTGATCCAGGACATCCCCCTGCCTGGTGCTCAGCCGCCCTCCATCCTAAAGAAGGGTACCCCTTTCAGGTGGGCACCAACCAGCGCCCCACCCCCCCCCCTGCCCTCTTAGAGGCAGGACTGTTGTAAATAGGGGACAACACAGCTTCTTTATTCGTTGCACCCTGCTAATACTGACTTCTCCTTGTCCTTCTTCTCCCGGTCTTACCTTTCTCAATGGCTTCTCCTTTTGGACAACCCCCACTTCTCTCTCTCCCTGTCTGTCCGTCAGTAAGGGCCCCTTCTCGTCGGCCCCCATGTCCGCGGCAGTGGCTGGGGTGCCCCGTCTGCCTCCCGGGAGGAAGCCCCCGGGCCCCCCTCCCGGCCCCCCACCCCCGCAGGTCCTGGCCCTGTACGGCTCCCGCAGGCCCCAGCACTACGCCACGGACACGGGTAACATGCACACATACATGAAGCCCACATGCATACAGTACATGCACACACACACACACACACCAACAGTACTTGCACACATAGACACACAGTAGATTGTAATAGTGCCATACCAGCCTGCTCACAGTTCTCTCTCTCTCTCCAATCCCCCCTCTCTGTCTCCCGCTCTCTTTCAACAGACATGCCCGGCCCGGACGGCGGCACGGCCAAGGACTCCCTGATGGGCGGCGGGGAGAGGGACAGCGGGAGCGAGAGCGACGGAGACGACGGGGAGGACGACGACAGCGAGTCGGACGAGGACAGTGACGGCGAGCGGGACGAGGGGGCCGATGGCGACAGGAGGATGACGGTGGACCGGAAGGACGAGGACAGGGGGAGAGAGGACGACAGGGGCGATCGGCATGCGGGTGAGAGCTTAGGGGCTTTGGGAGGTGGATTCGTTCAACGGCGACCAGACATGGCCGGAGATGGGCGGGGTGGTTTGTGCGTTGTTAGCCTGTGCTCTGGGTCTTGACAGGTCGCAGCGTGCGGTTTGCGGACATGCCACCGGCGGCGCCAAGCAGAGACAGGAAGAAGAAGAGGGTGGTGAAGAAGACCAAGGCCATCACCCCACTGCAGGCCATGATGTTACGGATGGCAGGTACTGGAGCTCTTCTTCTATGGTTTTACTTGAAGGTGTTTTGCATACCTTCTTTGTCTTCCATTTTTCTCACTCACCCATTCCTTGCGTGTCTTCAGGACAGTCCATCCCTGAAGAAGAGGGCGAGGAAGAGGAGGTGGAGGAAGAGTACACCGACGAATCGGACAACTCCGACATCGAGGACCGGGGGCCGCCGGGAGACAACCAATCTCATCTAATGCCCAATCAGCGCATGCCACCACCCTCTGGACCAATGGGGGCGCAGCAAGGGCCGCCACACATGCAGGGTCCTCCGCTCACAGGCCCTCCGCCCCTGGGGCCTCCCCCGGCTCCTCCGATGAGGCCCCCGGGCCCACCCTCTGGGCCCCCTCCAGGCCCTCCCCCAGGTGATTCAACTCGCTTCCATTTTTCTGTCATGTTCAGTAGAACTGCACTGGATTAAGTATATAGGGGCTCGTATTATACCTGGTTACATGAATCTAATATGTCTGACAGCACTGGCATGGGTGTAGTTCAAATCTAAATGTAGTTCCTCCCTCATCGTCAGGTGCCCCCCCTTTCCTGAGGCCCCCCGGTATGCCTGGAGGTCTGAGAGGGCCCATGCCACGCCTTCTGCCTCCCGGACCCCCACCAGGCCGGCCCCCCGGCCCTCCCCCAGGCCCCCCTCCTGGTCTCCCTCCGGGCCCCCCACCCAGGGGCCCCCCACCCAGACTACCGCCTCCAGCACCTCCAGGTTTGTGTGTGTGTGTAGACAGGCATTTTACTGTTGGTATTTTCACCGTTGGACATCCTATGCGGGAAGCCTTGCAGATGTGTATGCTATGCTAACACAGACCTAGCAGCAGCCTTGCAGATGTGTATGCTATGCTAACACAGACCTAGCAGCAGCCTTGCAGATGGGTTTGCTACGCTAACACAGACCTAGCATCAGCCTTGCAGATGTGTATGCTATGCTAACACAGACCTAGCAGCAGCCTTGCAGATGTGTATGCTATGCTAACACAGGACTAGCAGCAGCCGGACACCCCCCGGAGCAAACAGTATTAAAATAGTTTCAGACACCCACGCATCACACATCATAACATGCAGCTTATGTGAAACCCCTGCTGTCGATTTAAACATGGTTCTTCTTGGCATCAAAATACAGACAGAGCAAAGCAAGATTTCCATTCAACATTTTCCATTCCAGGTTTTTTTTTTTTATATAATAATATTTTATATAACGCACCCACCCAAGATGTTTTGATATGAGTTAGACATGACCTACTGTCTCTCTCCTTGTTTGCTATCTCACTCTTTACTTGTGGCTCATAGTTTTTCTAACTCTGATTTCCTCTCCTTGCTGTAGGTATGCCCCCTCCTCCTCCAAGGTCCGGCCCCCTCCGGCCCATGGCCCCGCCCCTCTCCCTCTTCCCCCCGCCGCTTAACGCCAACGTCCTCAGCGCCCCTCCCAGCATCGTCCAGCGACAGAAAGGCTCCGCCTCCAACCCAGAGGGCTCCCAGACCTCCATGCTGCCCCCGCCGCCCATGTCCATGCGCCCCGGGGGGGTCATGCAGATGCCCCCTCCCCCAGGAACCACAGGGCCTCTGGGGGGGGGCAACCCTGGCGGGCCAAACCCACCGGGGCACCACCACCAGCCCACCATCGAGAAGCGGGCCAACATCACCTCGGTCTCGGCCGGAGGTGTGGGCCTGGCCCCGGGTACGGGGCCCGGCAGCGCCACCATCTCCGCAAAGCCGCAGATCATCAACCCCAAGACGGAGGTCACCCGCTTCGTGCCCACGGCGCTGCGCGTGCGTAGGGATAAGGGTGGCATGGGGCACGGGGCGACCCAGGGGCCGGCGGAGAAGGGAGGGAGGAGGGGAGAGGATAGCCATGCTGGGGGAGGAGGGCAGGGCCAGAAACAGCAGGCCATGGCTGCTCCTCTGGGCCTGGTGCATCATGGCCAGATGGGGGCTGTGGTTCAGTCCAACATGAAGACCAAGGACCAGGTGTACGAGGCTTTCATGAGGGAGATGGAGGGCTTGCTCTGACACTGAGGAGGAAAGAAGGGGGTGAGAGGAAGAGGGAAGGCAAGAAAAGAAACTTCCAGTGTCTCGTCAGTAATTACATCTAATTGCTAGTGATTTTAATCGGGCAGGTACTGAATGATACTCGGAAGCTAAAAGAAAAGCAGGAGGAGTCCAGAACCGTTTGTTTAATTATTTGCAGCAGATGTGAAATTGTCCACCAAATGTACATGATTTGGCCCTATCTTTGTGAAAAAGCATGTTTTTTTTATATAACTGTCTATAGGTTTATTTTATTGTGACCTGAGGAACCATGGTAATTGAAGAGTGGAAACTTTGGTCAGGTGTTTGTAGTACAACTAAATAAATACTTGAAAACTCCATGATAACTCATCCTGTCTTTGTTTTTGTGTTGGTATGAGTATCAGTGAAATAGAGGTTGGATGGATTAGTCAGCAAAAACAAATCAATAATCTGACTGTAGTAGGCATCGAATAAACAATGATCCAAGTCCTGTGCTGAAACTAGCCATTTCTATTTGCAATATAGACTATGTTATGAAAGACAGTATCATGTTGGATAGTTCACGTTGTATTAGGGGTGTCACGATACCAAAAATTCAGTAGTCGGTGCCAATACCATTAAAATAACACGATTCTCGATGCCAATTTCGATACCATGGTAAAAAAAAGAGGATTGTCTAAGATTCCATGTAGGCTACTTGAACCATGAACTTCTTTAAAATATTTGAAAAATAGCAAAATGACCTACAAAGACATACAAAACATGTGCAATAGAGCATAGCACAACATAATAAAGTGCAATTAAGCCATTCAGCTAACAAGATGAACATGACATGAGTTTACCTTCTAAGCTATGGGCTAACGTTAAAACTACAGCTAACCTAAACTAAGTACATAAGCCATTGTAACACACGTGCCCACCATCTCAAACATCATGTAATTTGTATTTTAGTATGACAGATTAAACAAACAGAAAAAGAGCATTCTTTGGATGTATTCAGAATTTCGCTGCGACTTCAACGAACATTGATTTATTTTGTATGATGCCAGATGTTAGCATCGGTGCTGCGCCTCTTCTGGAACTGAATCAGAACTCGCCTTGAAATCTTTAAACAAATCCAGATGACGATCTTTCAGGTGCTTAGCTAAATTGGAAGTATTCCCCCTTGGTCTGAAGACTGCGGTAGCATTTTTTGCATAATGGCCTCTGCGGATTAATTATAACGCCACGGTCATCTGCCTCAAACGCAAACTACTTTTTTTGCCTTTCTTGTCAACAAGTCGAAGCGGGGTGATCACTAAAGCAGCAGTTGTTATCTTGATTTTCTGAATGTAAACGTCGAGTGGAAGTACACTCCTGAAGGCGCAGCACCGATGCTAACATCTGGCATCGGCGCTCATGGTGCTTACGGTGCTTCAAAAAAATGGGCATCGTCGGTGTTTTGTTATTTTAGCATCGGAAGGTACCGTAAGTATCGGTTCTCGTGACATCCCTACGTTGTATTACCTTATAGATGCTGTAAAGCAGGACTGAAAATGAATTTAAGGTTCACACCACAGAAGAATATGAATTAGAATTCATAAATTTGAATGAAAAAAATAATAAGTATGTTAAATTAGGCTTTGAAATCGTGAGAAAATCTGCTTATCTTGGGGGCGTGTCTCCTGAGGGAGCTCCGCCCTCACTGAACAGCTCCGTCCTCGAATTAATTGAATTTAGCAACAACAGCACCAACTTGCTAAATCAATTGCAGATATCAAAACAGACATACCTGCAGTCTCTGATTAATGTATTAATTATATATTAATTTGTGTCAATGACTTTCTTGGCATCGTACCAGCTGAGTAACAGAATGCAGAAGGTTGTAAAATTTGACAAACCAAAACTATTCCCCTAGGTTTATAGAGGGGTAAACTGAACAGTGTATTAAATATTAAGCAAGGATGCTGGAATTGCAGTTTTGTGACTGGGTTAAATCAAAGCAAGAATGGTTAAAGTAAATGAAATGTATATTTAATATAATTGCAAAGGAATTGAATCAATTTCAAAATAAACATGTTACAAAGTGAAGGCTTTAATTCGTACCCCATGACACCCTGCCTTACAGGACAGGACCCTGCATGTACAATGTCTGCACAACACATGATCCTGCCTCAAATAACTTAAATCAATGAATGTATCAAAGGAACAAAAAGAACTACAAAAACTGTAGTAAACTTTCGTCAAAACAGATTCGCTAACGACTTCTGGCGGAAGGCAGACTCAAAGCACTAATCGTTTATGGAGGGAGGATTCAGTTAATTTCGTTCACTTAAAACATTCGTTGAAAAATAACAACTCGTTAGCAAACAACCCATCAACATCAAGTCATGTCCTCCACCTGCTTCTTCAGTTTTAGGATTTCTTCCTCAATTTCACCCCGCGTTCTCAAAGACGAGTCATCTGCAGCCGGCTTAGGGACTTTACAGTAGTCGTGGTCAGACAGCACTTCCATTCCACCTTCGTCCTTCACATCCATCTGATTTGTGCAGTTCTGGAGCACCGGTCTTTCTCTTCGCTCCGAATCACCCGCACGTTGACGGACTTGATAGCCATTCCACTCGAACAACACAGGCAAGGCCCCCTTTCTGAGACGACGACGAAGTCCCTTCGGAGATTCAGACTTGTCTTCCGGTAGAAAATGCTTGCTACACACTCTTGACCGATTGGTGACGGTAAAGTTCTCTCTTCGAATGTTAACTTCCCACTGTGCCCTGAGCTCAGCATCAGCTGGAAAGCAGTGAAAGCTCACGGTGAAGTACTTAGCCGATGTAGAGCAAAAAGGAACGGCGCAAATCTCCGCAGATCTGACCGCCCTCTTCAATAATTTAAAGGTGCCTTTTTTCATTATAAACTTGTAGCCAGCTAGGTTAGCTCTGGTTGGCTAACCTCGCTAAAAGACACCGAGGTGGTATACAAATACACTATATACAAAAAAAACGAACGGTAAATAATATTAACTACATGTACTGGCTGTGAAAATCAAGTGAGCTATTTTAAGGATCAAAGCACTGGACGGTGCGCACCAAGACAAGACAACTTTAAAGCAACTGAAGCTCTGCATGTGCCTGGAAGTAAACAGACGGACGTTTCACAAAACGGATATACGTCACACCACATTGCGGAAGTAGTGATTTATTTGTAACTTTTTTTTATTCAATACAAGAAAGAGTACAGAACATTGTCAGGGTGCAAAATAACTAGTACAACAAATATACATATTTAAAAAAGCAAAGTAGCAGTAGAAAGTAAAGAAGTTGTGGCGGAGACTATCGTCAAACATGGATGTCTGTTCCGAACATATATTCCAAACATATGATTATGCACCAGAATGTGACTGTGTCTGTGAAAGTGAGAAGAGGGCCATGTTCAGGAGAATGTTTTGTTTTGAGAGGAGAAGAAGAATGCAATGAGTCAGGATACTCACAAGATGGGTCCACGGGGCGATGTGATTTGCTGCAGCGAATGTGGAGGTCCGACCGGTGAGAGCTACTGGACAAGGGGGGGGGGGGGGGGGGGGGGGGGGGGGGGGGGGGGGGGGGGGTGGGGGGGCAGGATGACCACACCTTGACCACAACAGGGGACAATGGGCCTCACAACTCTTGAAAATCAACACCAGGCCACATAACTCCTCCCTCTAGGGGGGGGACAGAACCAGCTACAGGCGGTGGAGGATGTATCCTTTTGCCCCTGGGACATCACCTGACCTCTGGGTCTGCCCCCTGAGACATCACCAGACCCTTGTACTGCCCACCTTAACTGCCTAAACACCCCTTCAAAATCTAATAGGATGAGGCAATCCTCGCCCCATCATCTGGTGGCCAATCACCTGACAAACACCTCCCTCCCAGGAGGGGTACAAGGCCTGTGTGCCCTGCATAGCTCAGGCAGAATTGGACTGGGCAGAACTCTCCCTAAAGACTTCTTTCAAGACTGTTCTCACCCAGGCCTTTGTCTTCTCTGCTGTACGAAGCGAGACTGGTAACATTGACTGGTATCACTGATCTAGATTGAGACACCATGGTGTATTGTATTAATTGTTTGATTTGCATAATTTCTTATTAAACTATAAAGAACTTGTTCCGGCATTTAACCTAGTATTCTTCCCCATCCAAATTAGAACCACAACACATGGCACCTGGGGCCACCCCGGGGCCAGTGGAGAAGGGAGGGAGGAGGGGAGAGGATAGCCATGCTGGGGGAGGAGGGCAGGGCCCGAAACAGCAAGCCATGGCTGCTCCTCTGGGCCTGGTGCACCATGGCCAGATGGGGGCTGTGGTTCAGTCCAACATGAAGACCAAGGACCAGGTGTACGAGGCTTTCATGAGGGAGATGGAGGGCCTGCTCTGACACTGAGGAGGAAAGGAGGGGGTGAGAGGAAGAGGAGGGAGATGGAGGGCAAAAAAAGAATGTCCAGTGTTTTGTCAGTAATTACATCTGATTGCAAGTGATTTTAATCGGGCAGGTACTGAATGATACTCGCAAGCTAAAAGAAAAGAGTTCAGAACTGTTTAATTCTTAGCAGCAGATGTGAAACTGTCAACCAAATGTATATAATTTGGCCCTATCTTTGTGAAAGAGCATGTTTTTTATATGACTGTCTATAGATCTATTTTATTGTGACCAGAGGAACCACGGAAATTGAAGAGTGGACATTTTGTCAGGTGTTTGTAGGAAAACTGAAATGAGTTTGCAAATCTTTGTCTGAACTTCAGCCCCTCAACTTAATAAATACTTGAATGACACTCATGTCTTATTTGTTTTAGTGTTGGCATGCATATCTATCAGTGAAATAGTGATGGATAGATCAGTCAGCAACAACAAATCATTAAGAACGTTTTGGTGGGCAGCGAATAAACAATAAAAGGATATAACCGCTGTGCTGAAACCATTTCTATTTGCAATGTAGACTATTTAATTAAACAATCGTGTTATAAAAGACAGTATCATGTTACATATTTCAAGTTCTATTAAGATTTATATTTCCATGTTGCCAAGTATGTTTAAATCGTATACTCTACCATGATTATTGTAAATTGGAGATGGAAAGAGTAAGAGGTGAGGAAGGCGTAAGATCGAGCATCTAGAGAACAGTGCTCCACAATCCCTTTTATACACAACAACCCATCAGATTATCTTGACCTTTGTCAACATAAGACCACTGCAATAGTTATTACACAACGACGATTGAGGCCCATCAAGTTTTCGACTCCAGAAACTCCAGATTTTTGCTTATGAGAGGTGGGGGCAGGGTGATACCCAGCCTGACAGGATCATGCATGTACAATGTCCACACTACGGTTTGAGGATTCATCCGTTCTCATTTCGTTCACTGTAAAGATTCGTTCAAAAAGAACAAATAGTTCGCAAACCACCCATCAGCATCAGGTCATGTCCTCCAGCCGCTTCTTCAGTTTTAGGATTTCTTCCTCAATTTCACCACGCGTTCTCAAAGACGAGTCATCTGCAGCCGGCTTAGGGACTTTACAGTAGTCGTGGTCAGAGAGCACTTCCATTCCCCCCTCGTCCTTCACCTCCTTTTCCATCTGATTTGTGCAGTTCTGGAGCACTGGTCTTTCTCTTCTCTCCGAATCACCCGCACGTTGACGGACTTGATAGCCATTCCACTCGAACAACACAGGCAAGGCCCCCTTTCTGAGACGACGAAATCCCTTCAGAGTTTCGAACCGATCTTCCGGTAGAAAATGCTTGCTACACACCCTGGACCGATTTCTGATGGTAAAGTTATCTCTTCGAATGTTAACTTCCCACTGTGCCCTAAACTCAGCATCGGCTGGAAAGCAGTGAAAGCTCAAGGCGAAGTACTTAGCCGATGTTGAGCAAAAAGGAACCGCACAACACTCCGCCGATCTGACCGCCCTCCTCAAAAACCTAACTTTGCCTTTTTTCATTTGAAACGTGTAGCCAGCTAGCCTAGCTCTCAAGACACCGCTAAAAGACACAGAGGTTATTATCAAAATGATCAAATATAGGCCTACTACATATAAAAACGAACCGTAAATACTATTATCTATATGTACAAAGCTAGCTGGGAAGAGCAAATGAGATATTTTAAGGATAAAAAGCACTGTATGGTAGGTACCAAGGCGAAGTCGAGTAACCGCACAGTACAGTAGCGCTGCCTGGAAGTAAACAGACGGGCGGATTATAACAGGATGTACGTCGCACCACTTCATTTCGTAAATTGAGAAATTATTTTATTTTGTATTCAACAGAAGAAATTGTTCAGAACATTGTCAAAGTAAAAAATAAATCAGACAAAAAAACACAAATATGAAAAACAAATAAAAAGCAAAGTAGCAGTAGCAAGTAAAGAAGTTGTAGCGGAGACGTGACGTCAAACCTAGCTGTCTGTTAACCTCGGAGCGCATGCGCCCTACTGACTAGACAACACGTTTGGGCTAACCAGCATGGCTGACGAGACGGAAAGAGATACAGAGATAAATAGAGATGATGCACTCGAACCTTCGAGTAGTAATGATAATAACGATCATATTAATGTGGGCGAAAATGATGTCCCAGTGAAGACCTTCAAGGATTTAGTAAGTTGACCGATTCAGAAGTCACACACACTAGAAAGAAGAAAAAACGCACTACCTGCTAAAAAGTGTTGCTAGCTAGCTACTGTAGTTCTTTAAACCTTGCATGTATGTATCTTGGGTATGGTTTGGAACCAGGAATTTGGTTTTAATTCTGGATTTGGAGAGACCACTGTACATTTGTCATTAAATACTATTTAAATTTTAACTAGCAAACGTCTTTCTCGATCTAAGGAACTAACCTACATTGTTTACACGCATGGCTACATAGTCATTGAAGTACAACATCTGCATAGACTGTTTCTTGGGCTCAGTACCATGCGTGTCCGAGCCTGCATTTGGGTACAACTTGTTATATTGACAGGGTGTGACGGAGGTGCTGTGTGAAGCCTGTGATCAGCTGGGATGGAAGACACCTACGAAGATTCAGGTGGAGGCCATTCCGGTAGCACTGCAGGGTGAGAACGATAGCTAGAGAAGTAGGCTATAACTTAAAGCTAGATTGCCATTTAAAGGCGGGTCTGTGGAGTATCGTTGACGATAAAATTCTACCTCAGGGCTTTTTAAATGTATTTATTTGTAAAAATTCAGGAGTCTCTTACCATCCTCTCTTTTCCTTACATCTCTAATTCATACTTTGGTTTGTTTGCCCCTCGCCACAGGGCGCGATGTGATAGGTCTGGCAGAAACTGGTTCAGGGAAGACGGGAGCTTTCGCTCTGCCCATCCTGCAGTCCCTCCTGTCGTCCGCCCAGCGGCTGCACACACTGGTCCTCACCCCCACCAGAGAGCTGGCTTTCCAGATTGCAGAGCAGTTTGAAGCCCTGGGCTCCAGCATTGGGGTCAAGTGTGGTATGTAAAATAGACACACACACATCACTGTGGACCTGGATAAGACCCCTCAACATACACACACACATTCATGTTTGAGGTCCAGGACCACTGCATCAATGTAACAGACAAGGATTACATTTATAGAACAGTTAAATACCTTAACCTGCGACCAATAATGGCTTGAACATATAAATGTGCCTTTTATTGTGAATGTGGATTTAAGGAAATGTTGTTGACCCTCTGTCATTCTTCTTTTACAGCTGTCATCGTAGGAGGCATCGACATGATGTCTCAGTCCTTGGTATTGGCCAAGAAACCGCACATCGTCATTGGTGAGTAACAGCAACCAATCCCAATTGACTTTTGATGGCATCACCATGAAATCCAAAAACATGCTTTTGTGAGCTGTTGAGGTTGTAGGAAGTAATGAATGTCAGACAAGGGTACAACACTCACTGTTTGCATTTCTAGTATCCGTGAGTCATGTAGCTTTCTGGTGCTAAGTAGCGTTGATTTTGCATTTGCAGCCACACCTGGAAGACTGATTGACCACATGGAAAACACCAAGGGCTTCTCCCTCCGAGCACTCAAGTTTCTGGTCATGGACGAAGCCGACCGCATCCTCAACATGGACTTTGAGACTGAGGTAGGGGTGCGGGGGTTCAAAAACCAGCATAACTCCATTAAACAACGCCACATTCTGACTTTGGTTTTGTAAACACCGGCTTTGAGTTGGCCGTGGCTGTGGAGAAACGGCGGTGTTAGCTAAAAGGTCTCTTCTTCTCCCACTCCCAGGTTGATAAGATCCTGAAAGTTATTCCCAGAGACAGACGCACGTTCCTTTTCTCGGCTACCATGACCAAAAAGGTACCGCAATTGTATCAGACATGTCGCACACACAAGAAATCGTTTTCTGACAAACATGACAACACATAGATATAGTTTTTGTGAGAGCTGCACCATTTAACCTGTCTCCTTCCCAGTGTCGTATAATCTGATGGTCTGGCAGAATATAACAAGTTTAGTATTCTGGGAACTGACCGGTACCCGTTCTGTGTTCTCAGGTTCAGAAGCTGGAGCGCGCCGCTCTGAAGGATCCAGTAAAGTGTGCCGTGTCCACCAAGTATTCCACCGTGGAGAAGCTGCAGCAGTATTACGTCTTCATCCCCTCCAAGTACAAGGTAACCATAACGATGCGGTGGTTTACTGTGTATATTCAGCGAGTGAGTATTCAGCACACATTTAAATGCCTTTTAATGATGTGAGTGGGTCTAATGTGTACAAAAGTGTTATATAAAGTACCATAACAATGAAAGACAAGGGCTATGAGTCTGGTGGCTGCTAAGGAAGAATTTGAGTGGCACTGTGTAGATCTGAATAGTCAAGGGATATGGTTTTAATACAATTTATTTAGACTATACAATTACATGATTAAACAAAGCTTTGCTGATCAGTCTCAACGAAGGAGGTGCCATCCACACAGGTCGTTCGCAGGAGTGATGGCGAACCATCACACATGCACTGTCTTATATAAACTTAAGATCAAATGGCATTCCATGAGGTCAATCAATCAATGAAGCAAACTCTGTGATTGGCTAACTCAACTTATTGACAGCTTGAAACAATACCAAGAGTCCAGTGTGTCCCAAAGTTCTTTGATGTCACAGCTCTCTCCAGAGCAGTAGATAATAAAGCCACAGGGGTTGACCAGTCAAATGGTCAACTGTCCTTTGTGTGACCATCTTCGAACATTACTTTTAATTAACACAAACAATGAAACAGGACACAGTCCTTCTAGCCAAAGTTCAGAGCAACTGTTTCATTGACCCCTTACAGTAACCAGAGGACAGAAGGCCATATAAAATGCTTCACCCATCCCCCAGGGCAAGCTGGCTCATCAGCACCTCACATTCCTTTGAACTCAACTTAATTATCTTCCCTTCCTGTCTCTTACCAATGAACATAGAAGATTATAGATTTCATACCAGACATCTATGCATATGACCAAAATTTCCACTACATGGCCTTCACTTTTCCTTGTCAGTTCTGTTCTGAAAAGGTTTAGTTTGAGTGAATCTGAGTTTATCTTTGGACAGAGATGAGGTTCCACTCTGTGTACATCAGTTTGAGATCCTATTAGTTGAACCCTCTGTTCTCCGGCAGGACTGCTATCTGGTGTCCATCCTGAATGAGCTGGCTGGCAACTCCTTCATGATCTTCTGCAGCACGTGCAACAACGCCCAGAGGGTGGCGCTGTTGCTCAGGAACCTGGGGATCACTGCCATCCCTCTGCACGGGCAGATGAGCCAGGTGGGGTTGCCCCCGCATCCGAATGAAACACGCCTCACACAGGATAAACCTCCAGCGAGGCCGTGCCGATGCGCACCTAAAGGCTGGGGTCAGTTTGGTTCCCATACATTTGGTGTAATTGTTTACTTGCGTCCCTCGCCAATCAGAATAAACGCCTCGGAGCGCTGAACAAGTTCAAGTCCAAGTCGCGCTCGGTGCTGCTGGCGACCGACGTGGCGTCCAGAGGACTGGACATCCCACACGTGGACTGTGTCATCAACTATGACATCCCTACTCATTCCAAGGTAAACCCTACCCCCTCCTTACCACTAATAATAATAATAATGATATAGTAGTAATAGTACATGTTATTTGTAATGTGCCTCTATTGTACTTGAAGAACTACAGTACAGTTTTACTTACAGTAATAAAATATAACAAAATATACAATAACAAGATGGTCTTTCCAGCCCACTGGAGCCCACTCACTGTTGCCATGTTGACTGTTGCCATATTGACTGTTGCCATGTTGACTGTTGCCATTTTGACTGTTGCCACGTTGACTGTTGCCACGTTGACTGTTGCCACGTTGACTGTTGCCATGTTGACTGTTGACTGTTGCCATGTTGACTGTTGCCATGTTGACTGTTGCCATTTTGACTGCTGCCATGTTGACTGTTTGGTTTTCAGGACTACATCCACAGAGTGGGCAGGACAGCTAGAGCTGGACGGTCTGGAAAATCCATCACGTTTGTCACACAGTAAGAGACCGGAACAATCCCTCAAACCTGCTTTCATTCTAAAGCTCCTATTCACTTCACCTTTTGAAGTATTATTCTTGTTTCCCAAAACATAAAAGAAAAGGTATTGCGCCAGTTTTTTGGTAGACTGACACGTCATTGGCTGCTCCCAGGTACGACGTGGAGTTGTACCAGCGAATCGAGACGCTGATCGGGAAGAAGCTGCCCGCCTTCCCCACACAGGAAGAGGAAGTGATGATGCTGGTGGAGAGAGTCAGCGAGGCCCAGCGATACGCCAGAATAGTGAGTAGCAAAAAGTTGTCCTCCTGGATCAGGAAATGCCGACCTGCTTCAGGCCTCTTCCAAATGAAGCCCCATCCTCCTTGAATGGGCTTGGAGTGAGCTGTAAGCAGCCTAAGCTCTCATCTGACTCCAAATCATGGTTAGAATCGATGACATGTTGCCCTCATCTGTCCATTAAATATAATTTGAATACTACAGTGTATCACGTGTTGCCCTTGGTGTATTAATGTCTTACAATAACATTTTACATGCACAATTGTTACGGATAAATGGTGAACCTTGTAACTTCTCATTCCGATTAGGATTCAGCAATACCCTATTTTGTAACATCAGTGCTGACCTTAAACGGAGTCTTACTTGTTTTACCTGTGAGTAACCTCACACACTCTCTACTTCCCTTTCCTGTCACTTCACCTCCCAGGAAATGAAGGAACAGGGGGAGAAAAGGAAAAGACCCAGAGGAGATGGAGAGGGGGACGACACCGAGCAGTCCAGCGGCGTGAGGAAGAAAGTGAGAGGAGGTGCTGGTGGAGGAGGAGGAGGAGGAAGAGGAGGCGGCGGAGGAAGAGGAGGAGGCAGAGGAAGAGGAGGAGGAGGAGGAGGAGGAAAAAGTCAGGGGGGAGGAGCATGGAGGGGCGGTCATTGATTGGAGGATTGATCTCGACTGTACATAATCCCATGATCTAATGCTTTCCATGACGCACCTAATAGACAAGCTATTTAATTCCTAAATACCTTCTGTTACCTTAATGTCTGATTGTCATTTGTAATAAAATGTTAGTGTTGTCTCAAGATTGTGTTTGTGTATAGTGTTATTTTAGGTGGTTATGTAATACTGGGGGGAAAGGCATGTAGACAGGTTATTGAATCAAGGAGGGGGGGGGGAGCTCAACAGTGGAATTAGAGGGGAAACATTAAAATTGGTAAACATAACCTTAACTCTTGAATTCCATTCTTACACCAGTTTAAAGATTGAAATGAGTGCTACAAGTACCTTGAACTACCACGTTAGTAGCACATGAGAGACATCAAGAAATCTTGGTTGTCAGTTGTCACAGAAATCCTTTAGATTCAGCATGTCCTAGTTGGTTGCATTAGCATCGCCACAAATAGTACTGGGGCTGAAGAGGTCTGTCCTTAACCATTGATCAGTTAACAATTAAAGATAGTGATTACTTTTATTTCTTTACTGTTAGTTTATTATATTCAAAACATTTCTATGTTTGATCTATACCTTGCAATATTAACCTCATGAGCACATAACCCTTGGTTATGTCCAGGAGAGAAATATGCCTATTAATTATTTCTTGCATCATTGATAAACTGTCATTGTACTGTTTTTATATGCCTGCATAGCCATAAGTTGGGTATTTGAAGGGTGACTATGAAAGGCCTGTGTCGCTGATGTAAGTCAGAGGGCACAATATCGCCAAAGTGTATCATGCCATGCAACTTTGAATGAGGAAAATAGAAGGAGCGACAAGGCCATTTCTAGGAGCTCTAGCAGAAGACCTAAACAAAAGCTATCTAGCATAGTCCTTTTTCAGTGCCTGCAAAAGTCTGTTAATCGAGTATAACAGACACCTGCACCGCGTGTGATAAATGCATATTTTAGTCTTGAATTCATTTTAACTATCCCCTTCATTGACTTGGCACTTTCAGAGCCATTGGGTACTAATACATCTTCAGGGCAGCACCAGATTTGAGCTTCAAGAGTTCTTAGGCCCTTATTTATACAACGGAACCCCCAAATACATTCCGGCTATGCTACAGTTTGGCTGCTGGGTAAAATGTCAACTCCTTTTTGATGCCTTGTATATTTCACTAAATGTTTGCCTTAATTAACCATCTGCGCTGACTAGTTTTTTTAATACAGTCTATGCTCTAGCGTTGGCAGCAATGATTTGTTGAGGGGTGGTCGATGCTCTGCCTCCGGATTGGCTGTAGCTAGGAGATCACTGACTGCATTAACTTGTTGCAGTCATCGTTGGAAGTAGTGCGTTACAGTCAAGAGTAAACAAGCTGCAATTTGAAGTATTTTATCAACTTGTTCAATTGCAAGATGATATTTTTTTCCAGTTGCAATGGTTTGTTTTTAATAGATACATTAAATCCACTGAGTCAAAAGGGGCAAATGCATGCTCACCACGTGTGCCGGCAGGTCTGGCTCACCTAGAACCCGTCTTGTAGATGGCATTGTCAGTCATGTACCATTACAACAAGCATTTCCATTCAGACAGCAACACTCAAGCTGAAAGCTCATTTCCAAAAATATAATTTTATTAGTTTCATTTTTAAATATGACATCAGGGCATGAAAAGGGTAGTGTGTGGTATTAAAACTCAAAGGTCTTCTGGACTTCTGGGGTGTGGAACACAAAGCCAGACTCTGTGGCTTCAGTCTTCAGACAATCCTTCTCATCCTGGAGAGAGGGGGATTAAACCAAGAGGGGTCCATTCACATTCATGAGAAATCAGTGATCTGCAATAACCTTGAACCTAAAGTTGTCGGCACAGTACGAAACTCACATTGAAGTACTTTTCAATGAGACTCTGGGCGGCTCGGTACACAGTGTCATTCTCGTGGTTCTGCAACATCTCAATGCGGTCCAGCCCTCCAAGTTCCTCCACCAACAGACACAGCTTCTCAACCTCCCCAAGCTTTTCAGCTGCCTAGTAACATGAGGGACCAAGAACACCCATCTTAAAATATTTTGATTTCTTTGTCCATTGAGAACAAACCAATTGGTCACTGAAAACATTTGGCACCCAAGGTCAAAGGTCCTGGTTAGTTCCCTACACCTCACTATGAACATGTTGTTGATGGAGTCCAGGATGACCAGGATGGTCTTGGCATCTTTGACCTGCAGCATGGCGAGAACGCCTTCCAGCGCACCACTCTGCACCAGGTGGACCACCTGCTCCACAGTGCCTCCGCTGGTGAAGTTAGTGATGGCCCACACCACCTCCCTCTGGGTCTTAAAGTCCCCCTTTAAAACAAAAAACAAACACAAAACGTGACTGAACGTGGAACCGATGAGGCGACGCAGCCCCCGACATCCTCCCGGTTTACGTTTCGAAGCAGGTCTACGAGCGGCGGGATCAGACCGCAGGTGATCAGCTGCTGGATCTGCTGACAGGGACCCGCCGCGATGTTGGACACGGCCCAGGCAGCCTCCTTCTGGACGCTGGCCTTGGGGTGCTTCATCAGCAGGGGCAGCGCCGCCAGCACGCCGGCATCGATAGCCGCCTGGGTCTGCACGTCTGAGCCGCTTACGATGTTTCCTATGGACCGCAGGGCTGGTGTCTGGAGGGGAAGCACACATCCAACCTATAAATCTTCACCCTCCGCAAGCTCGTTTCAGAGCAAAAAGAACGGGTTTCCGGCTGCGTCCCTACCACCACGGTCAGCTCCTCGAATCCCATGAGTGCCACCAGACGGGGCACGATGCCCGTCGTCACCACGACGTCGATGCGCTCGTTGGCGCCGTCCGTTAGGTAGGAGACGGCCCAGCAGGCGTCCGACAGGATGTCCTTATCGCTCAGGTGAAGCAGCTGGATCAGGGAGGGCAGCAACTGCCAACGACAAAAAGCTCCGGTTAAAACCGCGGCGCAAGCTGTCGGGAGTATCTGGAACTCATGACATGTTAAGACTTCACAACGGAGACACACGGGTGGTGTGAACCAAGCGCACTGGCAAAACAGAGCATTCTGGGTACCTGCTTCACGGCCGACATGGGTGGGAAGGGGTTCTTGTTGCGGCAGAGGTTGGACAGGGTCCAAGTCAGGTTCCGCAGGTAGCCCACCTGGATTGGGACCAACCAGACGGCATGGACGGTTCTAAGGTACATTCCCCCTTCCATCGGTATTACAAAGCCCAACCCCAACCCTTTTTTTGACCTAGTCTTAGCCTACATGAGGAAACAAGAGGAGTTGCACGTTGGCCTACAGGAGTGTACTAATAAGTACGAGTACCTCTGGAGTGAGGACACATTGGACATGTAGGTTTTAGGGATCGTGTCAAGGACATTGGAAGACTCACAGGAGTGTCGGGGGTGATGCGAGTCAGCAGCGCAGGA
Organism: Hypomesus transpacificus; assembly: GCF_021917145.1. Classification (NCBI taxonomy): domain Eukaryota; kingdom Metazoa; phylum Chordata; class Actinopteri; order Osmeriformes; family Osmeridae; genus Hypomesus; species Hypomesus transpacificus. Next base: position 15,080,469 of record NC_061076.1, on the reverse strand, counting down.
ATGACGTTGCATTCGATCAGAGCATCTCGATACGCCGCCCCGTCGCCTGAGAAGACAGTACAAACTGGTACCCATCTCAAGAAACATCTGGACGTGAGTGCAACCGGTGTGAATCGGTGAAACTCACTCCTCAGGTATGTAAAGGGCCACCCGCGTCAACAAATAGCTAGCTTTTCTTTGGCGTAGTTGTGCTTGGAAGTCGAGAGGTGGCAGGTTCGACTCCCCGTGAACATTGGCCAGATAACTGACTGAGCTTGCACGACCACATCCGTTACATGAGCGCAAGGTCTGGTGGAGTGCATACCTGCGATATTACCCAGTGCCCAGACAGCCTGCTCACTGATATGCAGCATGGGAGACGACAGCAGTGATATGAAGGCCGGTATTGCGCCATGTTCAACAACCTGGAATACAGAAAGTATACAGTTCACTTCAAGATCAGAATAGCGCTTGAAATGGTGGCAAGCGTTAGATTGATATCCATCAAAAGAGTAATAGGAACAGTCAACAGTCACACAAATGGCCGTGAAACACTTTTAGGGGGGTGCGGTGGATTTTCAAGTCACATTATTTTAAATTCTCTTGCTGTCAGCAGGGGGGGGGGGTGCAGCACCTTCAGCAACCCTAGTTCCCGCGGCCATGGTTACACACCTGCTGTGTGTGCCACGAGGTGCCAGACGCGATGTTCGTGAGCGCCCACGCAGCTTCAAACTGCAGAGTCTGGTCGTCATCTCTGCCGAGGAACTCCACAAAGCGGGAGAGCAGCCCCGCATCCACGATCTCCTTCAGTGGAGGGTTTCGCTCCCGAGACAGCAGCTTCCTGCACACAGGGAATTGTCCTCTTGAACCCACTTCCTGCTTTCGACATAGACAACCGACACTTGGAAGAGCACAAGCCTATTATAGGCCTTCACAGGCCACTTCCCAAGATGTCAAATGGAAAAATGACAGGGTGTGAAATGTTGTGACCTTTGTAAATAAATTGCTCGCTGGTTTGATTACGTCAAGAAGTGTGTGATCAGGCCTGATTTCCAATTCGTGTAGTTGACTCACCGGGCAGCTTGGCAACCTCGAGCCTGCCTGTCCTTGCAGTCACTGTTCACGTGGCCAATTATGTCCTCGATTGCTGTACTAATGGCCTAAAAATAATATTTGATTACTTTAAGCAGGCTAGACAAAACGAACACTACTTCAGTCCATCTACCTCGTGATTATCAGCTATGTACTCCGGTGACAAAGCCTTGTCGTCCGGTAGAGTAGAAATGTTTCTCCTTTTCAAGAAGTTCTCATTCTTATGTGCTTTCCGTAACTCAACGCACTCAGCGATTCGACGCTCACGAAGTTTCTACGGGTGAAAATGAGAAGAATCTAAGAAATTAAAAGACCACAATTATGTATCCCACAAATCGGGTCATGAATAAATTACATGTTGGCTCACCGCAGGTTCTTTCCCCTTGTTTTTGAACTTGGTCATACGTTCATCCACAACATTCTTCGTCGGCATGGTGAACTTTAAAGCACAAGTATATGGATGGGTCTTCTAGTCGGAAAACAAAGCTGTAGTGTTAACGATCGTATTGACATGCAGTTAAGTATGAAAACCGTGCGCTACAACAGGTGCAGCTTGTTTTCAATGATTTGTTAGGTATGCCATTTTCGGCAGGCTATAATATAGGCTATACTCATATTTATATCTGATTACATGAATGTTATGTATTCTTTCTAGTATTTTTGGGAAAGATAGAAAAGAAACCAAAAAACATTTCTCTTGTGACTTTTTTTTTGAAAATGACATCAACCAGAAAATTAGATTTCAGAACACACAAACGACAAAAAGGGATTCATCATTGTATTAACAAACAGTGCTTCGATACTCTTCGTTATTAGTCCTCAATAGCAATTCGGCTTTTACGTTAAAGATAAAAGTTGATAGGCCCTACTTAAAAATATCACATAAAAATATTTGTACTAAACTTTCAAATCAGTAACCCGTCCAAAAGCATGTGCATAAAATGTAAAACCCCAAATGAATGTTTTTTTAAACGCTATTTGTTGACATTATTTATACCTTTGTATCAAACTGATTCCAATACTCGTGCATGCATCTGAATGTCAACGATTTAGCTTTGACTGCTTGAATCTGACAGCCGCGGTCAAAATGCTTTCCACGCGATACTTCGATCTGAGCAACCATTGGTCGACTAAAATGCACGCAAGAGCGTCCTGATACTTCAGCCAATAGACGACACAAGTAACTTTTATTTTAATTTGAAAGATTCCTGTATAATCAGTAAACAAATAATTCATACACTTTGTCCAGTAATCTTTACATTCTTGGAGATGGACAATGCACAGAAAACGGACAGCAGAGACATTGTCCGGAAACAACGGCGAAAAAGAGAAGATGATTCTAGCGCGGCCAAGGTGGCCAAAACTGACACAAGCGGCGGGTAACACAATAGCAACATTTTGTTTACAGCGAGATCTGTTTCACGTTGGATTTGGGTGTATTTCTAGACATAATGCCAATTGCTTTATCTATTGCATATATTATTATGTTGTAAAATTGTTGTATATATACATTATACAGTCATTGCAAGCCAAGTTTCTAGCCTAGCCCCTTTTCCGGTATTTCTAAGACTCAAGTCATTCATATTTCTCTGAAAATATCGTTTTTGAAATCAGGTCAGTGTCTGCATATTGTTTTCGAACAATAGGCTATGTATTGTGTTACAAAATAATCTGTTTTGTATTCCGTGTCCTGAAAAATCCATGACATCCATTTGACATCTTCTACCAGCTTGAAATCTTGTTATGATAAAGCAATGGAATCTATAACTGTCCATGAAGTCATCAAGTATGGCGCCTCATCACTGCCAGGTGAACTGTCTGTTTATTAAACACTGCATGACACCTAACTACACTTGTATGCTACCTAAAGGTTGCTACGTTTATCATGACAAACGAGAGGGATAAACATTGTCTTTCTGATGTATTATTCTCAAGGAGGACATTTATTAATCAAAAAGTACACAGAAATATCTACAGACAGTCGTTAACAACATTAAACCCACCCCAATACCACATGGCAACGTTTTACACAACTCAACTGAGTGATCTAGTGCATGATGTTGTTAAATGAGATACAGAGTGAGGAAGTCCAAACCGAGGGCATGAACTGACCAGTCATTGTCTGTTTGGTACAGCTAAACACTATGACCCTGACACTACCGAGCCAATCAGCTCCGGTCTTCAGACCCTGGATCAGTTGTTATCGTGGAGACTGAGCGAGGCCAACCCTTTTAACGTGGCAACAGTCCCCCTGGCCAAACGGGAGCCACCGCTGGCGAGCTGTCCGCGCAGGACGCTGGTGTCACATGATATGATGGGCGGTTACCTTGACGACAGGTATGTTGTCACATGTGGGTTCCTACATAGGTGTGCCTTATGAGTGCATGCTGGGTATTATTTCGATACGTTTATCGGCTCGTTGCAGTTTTCGTGTGTGTGTGTTTGAGAGTGTGTGTCTTAGACCAGTGTTTTTCTCAAATGGGGGTACGAGAGAGAAAGTGGAAACTGGAAAAATACGAAAGTAAATCATGACAAAAATTGTATAAATACATATTTCTACAACATAAATATAGGTATGGGGGTACTTGGATTCAGACATCAGGAGAAGGGGGTACTGTCTTAGACAGTTATAGTTTCCCCGTGTGTCTGAGACCAGACCCCAGGCCCACCACCTCCCTGTTTACCCTCTCTCCTTCCTGTCCGAGGTTCGTACAGGGGGCCTCGTCGGACGCTCCCTACGTCTTCTACCACTGGCAGTACATTGACATCTTCAACTACTTCAGCCACAACATGGTCACCATCCCCCCTGCCGTGTGGACCAATGCAGGCCACAGACACGGTGTCCTGGTGCTGGGTGAGACTCGGAAACAGACCCTGTACACTGACGATGCGCTGAGTGTACGCCAGTTAAGACGTGTTGATGTAACACCGTTATGAGCCTCAAGCACAAGACCCACGACTAGCTAGCTCCCGATTCTGTCAACGGTCTCTCTGAACGTCTGCTGGGCCTTTTCGGTCACCGAGCAGCTCATCGTAGAATCTGATTGGCTGGCTTTCCAGGCACCTTCATCACCGAGTGGACGGATGGGAAAACGACCTGCGAGAACTTCCTGAAAGACGAGGAGTCTTACCGCGCTGTAGCTGATAGGCTGGTCCAGATCACACATTACTACGGCTTCGATGGTTGGCTCATAAACATCGAAAACACTCTTAATGTGAGCACTGGGATATCTTTTGTTTGCATCATGATATAAAACATTATATGGTGGAGGGTAACTGAAAGATGCCAAGGAAATTGTTCATTCTGGCATTGATCTTAAAGTCTGCATATTCTGACAGTATATTGTTCACATTTTCTTCAGTTGAGAGTCACACTACCAAGCACAAAAAGTTATCCTAGCAAGCTAAGCGTACGTTGATTTCTATCTCTCTGTCGCCCCCTGGTGGTAGGAGGTGGCCGTGAAAAACACCCCTCTGTTCCTGCGCTACCTGACGGACCAGGTCCACGAGCGAGTCCCAGGCAGCCTGGTGCTGTGGTACGACAGCGTGCTGGTGGACGGCCAGCTCAAGTGGCAGAACGAACTCAACCAGTCCAACCAGTAGGTCGAAGGAACAGAGTCCTGATAAGTCAGTTATCTTTACACTTTCTGACAGAGAAATCCTCTTCCCCTTTCTCTCACTCACTGTTTTTTTTCTTCTCTCTCTCTCTCTCTCTCTCTCTCTCTCTCTCTCTCTCTCTCTCTCTCTCTCTCTCTCTCCCCCCCCCCCCTCTCTCTGTCCTTTCTCCATCCAGGGTGTTTTTCGATGCGTGCGATGGCATCTTCACCAACTACAACTGGACCGAGCAGAGCCTGGTTGGGATGGAGGCCTTCTCTGCGGCCCAAGGCAGGCTGGCCGACATCTACGTGGGCGTGGATGTGTTCGCCAGGGGGGAGGTGGTAGGGGGGAAGTTTGACACCAACAAGGTAAGGGTCGGTTGACCAGATGTGCGCTTCAGAGGGTTCTTAAGAACTGATTTTAGGAGATGGTGTGTGTGTGGCGCTAAAACTCCAATGTCTCCAGAGCTCCACTCTCTCTTGTTCAGGCCCTGGAGTTGATTCGTAAACACAATCTGTCCACGGCCATCTTTGCTCCTGGATGGGTGTACGAGACCCTCTCCGACAAGACAGAGTTCCGCAATAACCAAGACAAGTGAGCTCACCATTGTTGCAGCATGCAGCATGCAGGTCACCAAATCAACTTGCATTGTTTCTAACCTACCACATAGGACTGCAACAGACTGTTCATTGAAATAAATTATTATTATGTACTGGGCATTCATGCTGTGACATCATATCCTGTTTTCAGATTCTGGGGTCTCCTGTCTGACTTCCTGTACATCCACCAACCGGCCTCTCCGCTTCCCTTCTTCTCGTCCTTCTGCCAGGGGTTTGGGATGAAACTCTACCGGAGGGGACAGGTACTGTGCATGAGGAAGGAGAAGCCACACACAAATACCGAAGTCGATTGAACGGGACAAAATGGCCGCCGATGTACACCACCAATTGCCTGTCGTCCTGCTTTTCCCTGTGCAGCCAGAGGTGGAAGAGAGCTGGTTCAATCTGAACGGCCAGGAGCTGCAGCCCCTCTACTACAGGGAAGAGCTGGAGGGGGGGGGCTGGATGAGGACACGAGGCTGCCCCAAGGATGCCTGGAACGGGGGCTGCTCCCTGCTGGTGGAGGGCCTCCTACCCTCCAGCCTCTCTAAAGTCTCTGCCAGGTAGGGAGGAGGCGGTGTGTGTGTGTGTGTTTAAACAGTACTGACATTTACATTTAGTCATTTAGCAGACGCTCTTATCCAGAGCGACTTACAGTAACTACAGGGACATTCCCCCCGAGGCAAGTAGGTCGAAGTGCCTTGCCCAAGGACACAACGTCATTTGGCTCGGCCGGGAATCGAACTGGCGCCCGATTCCCTCACCGTTCAGCCACCTGACTCCCTACTTTATTGATGAATGCAAATTCTGTCCAAATGTTGTCTCTTTTATTTTCCATACCATTCCCTTCTCTTTACTGTCGTTGTGTCAAATTGCGTTTTGCTGTGTGCCAGTCAATACTTCCTGTGCGAGGCGTTTGCCCCCCCCCCCCCCCCATCAGGATCTTGTCCCTCCACGTGCCGCTGGCCTCCACCACGTTTGTTTCCCTCATCTACAAACCGTCTGCAGGGGTCACCGTGTCCCTGGAGCTCAAGACCAGCGATGCGCCGCTCTGCACACAGGAGGGGGCCCAGGACGTACGGAGTGAGTCGCACACTCCATCTCCCGCTGGCTGGACGGCCCCTTAGTTCCAGCACGTACAAAACCGACTGCGTTTGTGTGTGTGTGTGTAGCCAGCAGCGTCCATCCAGAGGCTCTGCAGGAGGAGCACCAGTTGGTGAGGCAGTTCTCCCAGAGTTGTGGCCAGTGGAACCCAGAAGGCTGGACTGTGAGGTACTGTCCCTCCCTCAGCTGCTAGCCTGCTCATCGCGGCCTGCCTCGTACGTCCACGAGAGACCCTCCTGTGGTCTGCAGCGACATTTAGTCATGTCAGACTTCTACCTCAGTCCCCTATCCCCTTCTCACCTGTACACAGCCTCTGTCTTCTCTTACGTGAATGATCTTGATTTATTGGACTTGATCCATTTAGATTTGATCTGAAGCTCCTCGTATATGTCTGGCGTACGCCTTACTCCTCCTGTCCCCTGGGGGGCGCTGTCTGTCTGTCTGTCTGCAGGTGTTCCCAGCTGCAGCTGAAGGGCTGCGCTCTGAAGGACGTGTGTGTGAGCGTGCGCCGGGAAGGGGAGGCTCAGGACACGCCTTTTTCCTGCAGGATTGGGGAGATCATGGTGAGGCTCTCTCTCTCCCCCTCTCTCTCTCTGTCTCTCTCTCTCTCTCTGTCCTTTCTCTTGAGGCTCTCTCCACGTCCCCCGACATACATACACAGACACACACACACAGACACTTTTTCTCAAGGGGCCCAAGGGGAAGGTGGCTCACTAGGTAATGGCCCTGGCCTAATGCAGGTGCCTGGGTTCGAATCCGGTTTAGGCCAGGTCCTACATGTCTTCATCTCTCTCTCTTCCTGCTTACAAGGCTCTCGCCATCTGTCCTATTAAGAAGTTGTGCCAACAAAACCCAAAAAGAGAAGAAAATTGCATTTTTAAAACAACAAATATGACTTAACTGTGTCTCCTTGTCCTCCCTCCTCTTCCTCCTCTTCCCAGGTCCTAGATGCCAACAGCTTCTCTGTCCCTCCCGACCCTGTCAAAGACCTGGGCCTGCACGACCTAGTCTGGCTGTCCGGCACCAACCCTGACGCCTCCCCCCGCCTCATCCTCAACGCCACCCTGCGCTGGTGCTACCCGGCCCAGCTGGTGCGCCACTTCCGGATTCACTGGCGCCGACTGAGGGGGCCTGACCCCCGGATCCCCCCCGGCCAGCTGGCTCTGGTGGGCCGGGCTCACGCACCCCTGTTCCGCCTGTCGGAGCTGGACGTCCCCAGGCCCCCGGGTCTGCTGGAGCTGGTGGTGGAGCCGGTGACCAGGGAGGGCTTCCTGGTTCCGGAGTCCCAGTGGGGCAGAATCAGTCTTAGCTACGCAGCAGAGCAGGAGGCCGTGTCTCAATAGTCCAGAGTCGCTTCCTACCCTGGGCTGCTGTGTTTGTCGTCAGTTTAAAGGTTGTGGTCCTGGTGCGTGATTCAGTCAGGCGGATCGCTGTGTCTACTTGGGTGCTCTGATTTGCAGCTCACTGCAAGAGGAAGGAGTTGGGGCTTTGGATAGGGAAGTACAATTAGTGGATTGATTGAAGGAGAGACATTTCCCCGTTCCTTGCCTTATACAAGCCATGTAACACATCTTGAATATCGGTTTTAGTAATATGCATAAACGCACCAGAAATAATGTGAGAGTAAAGTGGAGCAGGAACAGACACCAACATAAGACATGAATATAAAACCCTTTTTTTTAATACTTTTTCTTAATGGAAACTGCATGATAATGACTAGCCTTATCGCACAGCAGAGTTTATACCCTTCATTTTAAGGATTTGAAAAAGCCTTGTATTCCCATCGACTCTGGGACAAGTTGCAGCACTTCAAACACCAAAATGCATGTATGGATGTAATAATAAAAATTAAGAATTATTCAGTGTTATTGTTTAATTATTGTAGATTTGTCTTTTGTTTTAGTATGAAACAGCCATTTATTTAAAAAAAAAAAAAGTTTATTGTTCTTTAAATTTACAAAAAACAATCACTTATGAGGAAAGTCCATGAGCATCCATCTTAAGAAACGACTGTCTGAGATTTGGTATTGATCAGTATAGTGAATACAGTCTGCTGTATAGAACAGAATGCCGTTGGTGGTGATTTGTCTTGATTGTCTAAAAACTGATGGAGAGCCATTCCAGCTGGCATCAGTGTATGTGTGTGTGTGTGAGAGAGACAGAGAGAGAGAGCAGGAGACAGAGAGAGATAGAGAGAGAGAGAGCAGGAGACAGAGAGAGACAGAGAGACAGAGAGAGAGAGAGAGAGAGAGAGAGCAGGAGACAGAGAGAGAGAGAGAGAATCAGTCCTGCTGGGTCACCATCTTCAGCATCTGTAAGGCCATGGGTCCCTGGTCTGATGGGATCTGTCATAAGTAATACAAAAGGAAAACAACTGTCAAAAAATGCCATTCGACAAGAACCATGTACTGTAATGACGGAATTTCCAAAAGATAGTGATCTACTTGTAATAAAAACACATTTCAAACTGCCAACGGTCCTTAACCCTGAGAATACTGGCTGTTAAAGTTGCGTCCAGACCGGCCCCCTTTACCATGTGTCCTGCCTTCAGGATCCAGTAGAAGGAGAAGTTCTTGTACGTCTTACAGAAAGCTCCAGTCATGCCAGGGGACTCGGGGTCATCCAATGGCGTCCATTTCAGCTTGTTGAACCCTTGTAGGCCCGCCCACTTCAGCTTCTTCACCCATTCCTCCTGACCTGCGCCAATCATCGCACACAACCAATCAGGGATGAGTCGGTGAGCGCGGTCACGTCAACTATGTGCTTTCCTCATATCCAATCATTTTATGATTTATTAGTCAATAGACTGAACTGAACATGTCTTCATGTCTATGTCACAGTCGATTTGAAGGAAGTATTTTTGATAATTTGAACAACGAAAGATGATCTAACTGGCCCAGGAGCTGGAAGGAGAATATGAGAGACTGGCAGACAGTCCCATACCCATGGTGTCCACAATAAGGTCCAGTTGGCCGTTGTAGACGGTGACGTTCACCCCAACGTCCAGCAGCTTGTCGACAATGTCCACCACGGGTCTCATGAAGTCTCCGGCCATGCTGCTAAACACCTCCTCTGCCTGGCCTGGGAGCACCAAGACAGAGACGGAAATCATCGGGACAAATGAGAAAAACGACTCTGGCACACCACAAAGTGAACCAAAGATGTTCTTATACACAGTGTTTGTGTCATTTTTTCTTCAACTATGATGCTAAAATCTAGACATGATCCACTTCTTTGCGGAGCAGTACGGTACCTCCCCAGGTGACGTTCTGAGGGACGATCCCCAGCTTCTTCCGGATTGGTCCATTCATCAGCTGAGCAAGTGATTGGCGGTGGAGGGGGCGAATATGGCGGCGAATCAGCATGGCTGAAGGAATAAACATAAGTAAAATGTATATAAAAGAGTTTATGAAGATAAACAGAAAATATGGGGAATTTCCCTTAGATGGCCTGCTGGGAACAGATGTGGGTTACAAGATTCACACCAGTAGACTACAATAATCTAACGACAACATTTGAGAAACTCACTGATGAATCCTTCTCCTGCAACAGAGGTGATTTTCTCATCAGGGTCCTGGGTGAGGATGTTGTAGAAGTTGACTCCATTTGTGTTCTGAAATCAGTGGAGACAATACAAGGACAGAAATTACACTTTGAATCTTTACGATGGCTGAAACGACAGTTTCCGCCATGCGTTATCACAACATACACCTATACGTGCCTCGCTATACAAGATGGGTGGACTTGACTTCGAATCGAACTAGACTTGCCTCTGTCTGGACAAGGCAAAATGGCGTACGGTTGTGTTAGTGTGACTGACCTGCTCCACCACCGTCTCTGTGACCGACCACAGCTCTGTGGCCTTCTGGTAGAGGCCCTGCTCCACAGCCTGCTTCACCGCCTCCGCTGCACCTGTCACCTCTTTCAGGCCGTAGTCATCCAGCAGGGACTGGGCAGGGGACACATTACAGAGTCAGTAACGTAAAGCACTTTGAGCGGCAATTCTTGTATGAAATGTGCTATATAAATAAAGTCTTATTAGTAGGGACACAACTACATTACCCAGAATGCACTGCCTATTCTAGCTACATCTCTTCATTGTTTACCGTCCCCAGGCTGTAGTCATTTAGCAGAGATTGCAGTTGGATGTGTTGCTAGTTCTACTAAGCTATGCTTAAAAAGGTCAATTATGTGGGTAACACTACGGTGTCAGCTTGACCAGGTTAACCAGCCACTTGGCAGAAGAACTATAGTTTCACATCTGCGTGTCTTTAAAATAAACATGTAGCATTAGCAATCTTACTAGTGTGTGTGTGTGTGTGTGTGTGTGTGAGAGAGAGCTGCAATCACCGTGGTGTAGAGATAAGGCCCCCAGGTCATCACAGAATCTGCAAATAAGAGAAGTTGCATCACTATGACATCACATCACATGACAGCTTGAGTATCCCAGTGAGGACTACCGTGGTAGGAACACATTAGCCAGGCTGACTTTGGCCGGGGTGCTACAACTGTCTGTCCATGCAGAAAAACGGCTGTGCCACGCTGAAGTTTTGCAAGGTGGACATAAACGGCACTGTTAAGTTTATGTGGTCATATGATACTCAGTAGTCAAAACTAAGCACTTCATCTGATGTTATGAAGATAGTCGGGGACAGACTACATATGGACACTAAAAAGTAAGTGGGGCAATTAGAGTATGATGATCCAGGGTTTGGCGATGCTTCTAAGAAATGTGCATTCTCTTCTTCTGTCAGTCTGTCTGTGGTTCGAGAGGGATGTTGTCAGATGTTCCACAAGGCCATTACTAGATGTTCTACATTTACATTTACATTTAGTCATTTAGCAGACGCTCTTATCCAGAGCGACTTACAGTAAGTACAGGGACATTCCCCCCGAGGCACGTAGGGTGAAGTGCCTTGCCCAAGGACACAACGTCATTTGGCACAGCCGGGAATCGAACCAGCGACCTTCTGATTACTAGCCCGATTCCCTAACCTCTCAGCCATCTGACTCCCGTTCTAGGTGGGGGTTGTTCCTATACTGACCCAAAGGAGATATCCAGGAGTCCCCAAGGGCAACGCCAGCAAAATTACATTTCAAGGTCCCTTTTTGGATGGCCTGAAAAGACAAATGTGACACACATATCACACACAGCTGATTGATGTGGGTGTATATTTCAGGAAGTCAGAACTCGTTTCGGCAACATAACATCAAAGTTTCCCTCCGTGTAAAGCTCTGTGTCACATGACAGTGATGATCTAGTCTTGACACTCAGACAGAACATGTCCAAACATGTGACTCACACCTGTAAAATCTCCAGGACTTTACTGCCAGTTGGCAACATCGACAAACGCTAGGGACAAACAGCTCGGCCTTACCTTGGAGAGTTCCAACGCGATGGCAGCAGCCATTTTCCCTCCGTAGGACTCAGAGAAGATGTAGAAGGGAGTTGTCTGCAGAAGAGAATCACGTCAGACTAAGAAGGATTGACACAACACCAGTCAGGGCACAGCATCCATATTGACTATTTACGTCAAACCCTGTTCTTACATTTACATTACATTTAGTCATTTAGCAGACGCTCTTATCCAGAGCGACTTACAGTAAGTACAGGGACATTCTCCCCGAGGCAAGTAGGGTGAAGTGCCTTGCCCAAGGACACAACGTCATGTGCACCGACCGGGAATCGAACTGGCAACCTTCAGATTACTAGCCCAACTCCCACACCGCTCAGCCACCTGACTTCTTGGAGACTTACCACCCCACCTATGGATGGTGGTTCTCTAAGAATAGTCAGGCCATGCTCTACCAAAGACCGGATATCCATAGTGGCTTGTGCTGCTGTAGCCATTATCAATTTGGCAAAAGATACAGTTTAGGGAACATGTAGTGCTCCTAACTTACCTGGAAGTCTTCGTTCTTGGCAAAGAATTGCTTGAGCAGCACCAGCATGTCTGAGGCGACCGTGGCCACATCGGTGGCGTACGAGTCAGGCTGGTCAGTGTAGCTGAAGCCGGTCCCTACCGGGTTATCCACAAACAGCACACTGGAGGTTTGGACCTGTAGGACAACACAGTGTTGTAACGACCAGGAAGTGATGTCAAAAATGTACATGTTTATTGTGATGACAGTTACGTCCAGAAGGTTGAGCATTACCCAGCTGGTTTTCCTGGGCTGCAGGTCCCTGTCGAGGGGTCCAATCTCCTCAAAGTTCCCAAAGCCACTGCCAGAACCTCCTGGACCGCCCTGAAGACGAGACAAGGAAAACCCAAACCAATGTTAGCGATAAATGTATACCAAATCATCCATCTATTCAGAGAAGCAAGGTAACATGCTGGGCTTCGTTCTGTGACCCACCTGCAGCCACATCACAAGAGGGAGTTCAGTGTAACTTGCGGAAGGGCTGTCAGCATAGTACAGCCACCAGAACATGTGGGCTCCCTCGCGGACATCCACATAGCCCCAAGTCTCTTTGGCTTGTACGGGATTCGACAGCCCTGTGTGGAAGATCACGTGATCATCATTAATCAGTACACTTTGATCTTCGGGTAGACGTCCGTCAGGGATAATGGATGTCTTACTTTTACTATCGGTCATGCTCCCCAAAAAATAATGCGAAAACTAATGAGAAGAACTGGGACCCTTTTGATTAGATCATAGGTACAGTACAACCCTAACAACAAGTTACCCTCAAAAGTTAACCTCTAATTTCTAGCTATGTAAATTAGCCTCAAATGTCCCTTAACATCGTATTTAATGGATTAATCAAATTACTTCTTACCAGCATCAATGACCAAGAAGATCGCCACAACAATGCCCCAAAAGCTTGCTTTTGACGACCCCATTGTCTCAGCCAAGATGACAACAACGTCGATTGCTACCGGGCATGAAACTGGTGGTACTGAGGAATGGGACTAGTCATATGATCAGACGAACAGCTGACCGAAACAGTAGATGCACACGTTTTATATCTCTGTGTACTCCGAATAGGCGGAGTTTTAACTTTTGCATTTCATCAGAGTGTAAAAAGCTAAATACCGCCCTCCCAGGCAGCAATGTATAGATCCACATGAGATTGTCAGGATGTATTTTAAAATAAAAGTTCCCCATGTGGTACAGGGGGGCACAAGGGCGAGATATAGATATTTTAAGAGTGTTTAATTAGTACATTTTTATTGTCTACTGTAGATCTCATATTTATGTAAATTCTGAAGTGATGTAAGTTTAGGCTTGTATGCCCTAGTAAATATGTGTTTTAATTCCACTCCGAGTCGACAGGGGACAGTAAGCTTAAACACCCTACATGAGACAGGCAAAGTTTTGTTAGCGCGAGCTCCTCAAACTCAACACCGGGTCGCACGTTTCGTGCAGTGTGAGGCAGCAATGGCATCCTCAAGTGTTAATTCAATACGAGTTCGACTGTATTTTGATTATCCGCCACCCGCTGTACCCGACTGTCGCATGTGTTGGGTGCTTGTAGACTTAAATAAATGCCGGGTGGTTGCGGATCTTGCCAGCATCATACGAGACAAGTTTGACTTCAGCCGTAAAAACGTCTTGAACTTGTACGTTGAGGACTGTTACCTGCCACATACAGAGAGCATTTACGTGGTCCGCGATAACGACAGCGTCAGGTACGTTCAGTTTTCCATATTGACATCTAGCTTAATCCATACACGTCCTGCAAAACATAATAAAGATGGTGGCTTGCTAGTCCAACAGTAACCATATATTCTAGCGAAGACCAAGGCCTACCTTAAACAATGCGTATATCTTCATCACATGATCTGCGATCATCTCATATCGTTTCCCACAGTATTGTTATGAACCTGTCTGTCCTCTGTTTGGTGACAGGGTGAAAGTGGACAGGCTGACTCCAGTGAGCGGTCTGGAAGCCAGCTGTCCCTCCGCTGCTGGTGGAAACACCAAGAAGAGAGGGAGAGAAGCCGAAGAGGAAGAACCGGCCGAGAATGGAGTGAGTGTGCCGTGGAAGACAAAGAAGAAGAAAAAGAAACACGACAAGAGCCAAGAGAGAGAGTCCACCCAGACTGCAGACAATGACAGGAGTAAAGAAAAGAAGAAAAAGAAGGGAAAAGAGGGAGGGGAGAATCTGGTCTCTACTCCCACCAAATCTCCCTCAACCACTGTTTCCCAGCCTGGCAAAAGTACCAAGAAGGTCCTAGCGGCTCCCACACCAGCTCCCGTTAACAGAAAAGTGTCCACAACCAGACAAAATGTCTCCACAGATTCAAGTGACAGTCGCACGGAGGAGGAAGAGGCTCCCAAAAAGACACCCACGCAAAAACCACCCTCCAAAACACCCTCCACTTTAACCTCTACTGCCACTAAAGACATTCCAAAAGCGAAAACACCTGCTACCAAACCACGTCCGCCTCCCCCATCATCTTCATCCGAGACAGATTCCTCCTCGGATGAAGCAGCCCCCAGCAAGGCACCAGCCAAACCCCCACCTAAAAAAACTCCTTTGCCCAAACCCACTTCCTCCCCCGCTAACACCATACCCTCAAGCCCTATAGCGGGCACCAAAAACAAAGTCACTCCTTCAGGGCCGCAGTCCCTTGGGCTACCTCCTCAAACTACAAACTCTTCCCATTTAGCTAACGGGTCCACTCAGCCTTCCAAGAAGGTTCCAGAAAAGCCTGGTGGTTCTGACTCGGACAGCAGCAGTGAGGAGGAGATCAGACTGGTTATCAAACGTCCAACCCAGGGTGGGATGGGTCTGGCTGTCGCACCTGCCGTGGGTGACCCCTCCTCGGCCTCCAGGGGTAGGGGTAGGGGGAGCCCGAGTGGTGGAGAGAGGGGACGGTGGAACCCTAGGGGTGGGGGTAGACCAGGCAGGGGTGCCCTGGGACAGGGTAGAGGTGGTGGAGAGCAAAATGGAGGGCGAGGCTTCTCGTTTAACTACGAGGATTCACAGCCGCAACAGAAGCCATCGTATCACAGTGATTTACTGACAAACATCTCCGTGGTTTCCCAGGTATGCCATTTTTCCTGACTGAGATTGTTCCTATTATATGAATA
Source organism: Hypomesus transpacificus (assembly GCF_021917145.1). Classification (NCBI taxonomy): domain Eukaryota; kingdom Metazoa; phylum Chordata; class Actinopteri; order Osmeriformes; family Osmeridae; genus Hypomesus; species Hypomesus transpacificus. Next base: position 15,065,056 of record NC_061076.1, on the reverse strand, counting down.
GTGTAATGTGAAGAAACGTCCATCAGGATATATATATATATACATGCTAATGAGGTCTGGACATTCTGAACAAATGTTCTTACTTTGCCCTAACTTGTTCAAATGAACAGATCTATCCATGTTGACATTTTGTTTTTGCTCGTAGAACCCTGTAGCTAGCGACCCCAAGCGGGACTACAGTACCATGCCTCTCTTAGCAGCTCCTCCCCCGGTGGGACAGAAGATCGCCTTCAAGGTACGACAGCCAGGGGGCGCTAGACCAACAGTCATCACACACTCACACTCCTCATTAGGTGCAGGCTCCAGTTAGAGCAGTGGTTCTCCACCCTGGTCCTCAGGGACCTCTGTCCTGCATGTTTTAGATGTTTCACACACTTGATTCAAACGATTGGGTCGTTATCTAGCTCAGTAGAGCCATCTAAAGGGAAACATCTAAAACATGCAGGACAGGGGGTCCCTGAGGACCAGGGTTGAAGACCTCTGTTTTAGATGTTTCCCTGCTTCAACACACCTGATTCAAATGAATGGTTGTTACCAGGCTTCTGCTGAGCTAGATAACGACCCAATCATTTGAATCAGGTGTGTGGAGCAGGGAAATATCTAAAACATGCAGGACAGGGGGTCCCTGAGGACCAGGGTTGAGGACTAGGGCTGAAGACCTCTGATCTAAAACATGCAGGGCAGGAGGTCCCTAAGAACCAGAGTTGGGAACCACTGAGTTAAAGGACCTATAGGGTGGTCGGGCCTGACACAATCTCTCCGGCACACAGCAGTAGCATTAGCTAGCTACGCCGTGAAGCCAAGCTTGATAGTTAGCCTTTGTAAAGGGAGCTTTCTCAAGTCTCTGTCAAGCCCACCTGAATGTGGTGCCCCCTAGCCACGGCTGGAACACAACAAACAGGCCACATAGAACCAACCATGACAACCAAGGCTTCAGTCTAACCCAGGACACTTTCATCTGACTAAATGACGTCATCTTAGCATTTGGGAAGGAGAGCTGCGTGTGTCTGCTTGCGTGTCATTAGCATCCTCATTAGCATCCTGTCCTGTGTCTTCACAGCTGCTGGAGCTCACAGAGAACTACACACCAGAGGTGTCAGAGTATAAAGTAAGTCAAAATAGCTTGACGCAACCATGACGACTCTCACTCTGAGGAGCGGAGGAGACGGGAGAAAACGACCCTGATAACCTTCCGCGTGTGATTGTATTGTGCACGTTGACGATATTGGATCACTATTCATCGGAGGGAGAATGTTCTTGACGGCTAGTTTTGCGCCGTGCACTTTACGTCGTACACTTTACACTTTTGTTTTCCTCCCCTCAGGAAGGGAAGCTCGTCAATTTCGACCCCACCAACAAACAGATTGAGCTGCAGCTACTCTCAGCATCTCAAGGTAAAACCAAATGCTGAAGCGTTAATACTAGTGTTTTAATGTGAGCTAGCCACCATGACCCTTTGGAGTGGATGGTACAGCACCAAAGCCCTTCCCCTCTAACACTTCCAGCAACACGTGTGCCTCAGCAGCCATAGAGCTTTTGAACAGGCTCTCTTCTCTTCTCCAGTGTGGAAATATTGTAGTTTACTACAATTTTACCTATTTTTTCCTCAACATGGCTGCCCCCTAGTGACTTTGGCATGAAGGCCCACATTCCACCCTAACAAAGGCGGTACTGTATCCGTCTCTCCCTCAGCATTCGTGCAGCCGGGGAAGTTTGATCTGGTGTACGAGAACGCAGACGGCTCCGAGAGCGTGGAGTACGCCGTGGCCCGTGGATCCCGGGTAAGGCATCTCAACCACGACTGTGACTCCTCCCACAATCATGTGTCACTCAAAGCACGCATTTACAGGTGTATGTACGGAACAGTCGAATGCTTTGGTAAAGTACTGAGCTGCAAGGAAATTGGTGCAGCCGTATGTTAGGTTAGTGGGGTTTGCTTCATGATGTCACCAATATGTTTTGGATTTATTTAATTTTTTGTCTTCTCTATGATGGCAAAAGGCCCAAATGGGCTTCATAAATGTTGTTTTGCTTGGTTAATGTCACCAAGCACGCCATTTGCAGTGACCAGCCTGCAGCAACACTGTTTGGAAGAGCTAAACCCCCCCTTCTTTTGTCCTTTTACTGCATTTAAAAACCCCTTTCCACCCCTCTCTCTGAGCGAGGCCATTCACCACCAGTGATCCTCCCTTTGACTGGTGGTGAACGACAGAGAGGCAGAATACTTGGTTGAACAAAAAACAGCTGCATGCGCGGAATGCAGGTGTTGCGATTCTGTTACTATGGGGATGGACCGGTGACATCACTACCATTGAATCCGTGTGCTGTTATTTGGATGGTCTCTCTTGCAGGTGACGGAACGTTGGGAGTCGCTGATAGAGCCCAGGCTGATCATTTAGAAGCGCTGATGGCTTTTGTATGTGGCCACCCTGGACCGGTTAGTACTGCTGGACTGAAGCTAGCTGGAGGATATGTCAATGTCAGCACACTGTCAATATGTGGTGTATCTTGTACCTTATATCTCTTTTAAATTCATCAACTGATTAAGACTTGAGCCCTTCACAAAGTGACAAATAACCGAAGTCAGGCTTAAGATAAGTTTTCTTTCCACTCCAAAATTAATGTTTATCCCCTTTCATGGGGATTTTTTCAGGGGAACTGAAAACAACAGTTGAACATTATGGGTTACTTTTCCCAGTTTACCCCAAATTCTGTGTTTTTAGATTGATGGGCACTATTTAGAATCTGACCTGGGTTCAAGTGAATGCAAGTCATGATTAATGGTGGCTTTGATCATTTAACAGTGGGTTCTGCAAACGTCCTTTCCTTTTAATGCCTTTGTATGTTGATAACATTTGTAATTGGAATTCCTAAATAAATACAGTTTTTGTAATAGCTTGACCATGTCTTCTTTGAATCAACCAGTGCTGAAAATGTAAAAGACAATCATTCTGCAGTCATTCCGATAAAAAATATTTGATTTATACAGGCTGCCTTGCCAATTAATTGGCTAAAGACGCCTACAAGCGATTTACGAAATACATTTAATCCTCCATCGTAAATCGCACACTAGTCTTCGATACACCTCTCGTCAATCTTGGTCCTTCCCTAGTTCTCATTCGACCAGCGATGCTGCTGATGTCACTACACCAGAGGAGCCAGGCAGCAGCGGAGAACGGGAATGATGGCGACTACCAAACGAATTCCCACGGAGTCAGTTTAACGTCTGTCACTGACAAACCGAACTCGACAATGGAAGGAAATGTTTTCCCCGATCAAGAACAGCTTCTACAATTTCTGAAAAAGCTGAAAGAGGTGTTCGACGTATGCGACGAGGACGCAGATGGTTACATTCGGGTTGAACACTTCGTGGACCTCGGTCTTCAGTTCGGGCAAGGAGATGAGGTGGGTCTTACCAATCAAACGGGGTTTATGGACGAGGATTGTTGAACATGAAAAATAGAACATTCGGTTTTCTTGGTCAAAATGAAAAGGGAAATGATTTGAGTAGGAAACTACTAGATATTTTGTGTTGGCACTGAAATATCAATAGCCTATTACTACTAATAATATTGATTAGTCGACAGGTCTAAGGATGCTGTAAACAGTTTTCAACAGTAGGCCTAAATGGACATTATTTTTCCTGTCATTTTGTTAATAGGCTATTCCATATTAGGCCCTACATTTGTAGATAGACGAATTCACAATGACGTCAATAATCAATTAAACAATTAATGGACACAATTCCTGACAACATTTTGTGTAGGCCTAGACTGATACTGTGATAATTGTTTGGCAAATACAGTTTTGCAGTAGCCTACGTTGTAGGCCAGAGTAAGCTACGTTATATTTAGCTTCATTCCTTTCCAATTCATTATACAGTCAAGTAGGCCTCCTACTCTTTAAAGAGAATCGGATTAAATTGACGTGTTTTAGGATCACTGAAAACGGAATAAAATATGTATCGAATGCTTTGCCTATCAATCGAAGCTTGGCCGATAGTCTACTATTCATCCTCAGGTTTGACACCTGAATTTTTTAAAGTTTTTTGTCAGTCTGGAATGTCACGGTTGCCTGCATCTCTGATAGATTGTTTGTTAATCTGTCACCTGAGAGGCATATGTTTCATTTGTGGGCTGCGTCTCTATCTGTGCTTAGATCTCCACATTAATCTGGAGATTCCAACTGAATTGCTAAATGTGTTTAGTTGCTATCAACTTTTTGCCATTCCAGATGTGGATGACAGATGGGAAAAATATTTAATTTTTAAATTAATGTTTTCATATTTCTATAATAAATAAATAAAATCTCAGAGAAAACATTTTCTCACCGCTGCTTAGCCTGCTAATGTAATTTAGTCGTCAGTGTCCTTCATAAACTGCCACCTTGGCCACATAATCCTCTATCTCCTCTGTAATAAATGGCGGGGACATGTACTGAGTTCATGAAAATGTTATTGTCATTAAAACGCAGAACTGTGCAAAACATCACCTTTTTTTGGCAGAGAAAAGAACACTGATGAACTATTACTGCTTTGGCCTGGAAATGTTTTTGCCTGTGTTCTTGGCATCTCTAGCATACCCATATGCTAGGGTTAGGGTTAACCCATACCAGACACTTTAAAACCCCTTTGTAGCCTAGGCCTAAAGTATTTTAACAATTTCAAAAGCACGAAGCCTACCTGTCTTATTTGAAGGCTGGCATAATGGGTGATATTCAATCAATGATAGCCTATGGACATTTGACTAAATTGTAAAAACCACCACGAAATTAAGGTATGGATCTGTCCATGGCATAGGCCTATTCATTTTTAAGAGTTGTCCTACGTGTTGTTTGGTGGATGTTACCATACATTTGTATCAGAACATGACAAACGTCCTGTTGTCTTCTTCTGCAGTTAGGCTAAAGGCTACTTTCCCCAGTCGCTCTCTTTAAGCTATTAGGGCTTTTCAAACTAGGACACCCTCTGTTTGTCAGGCGGCCTTATTCAAACCGCTCGCCCATCAGGGGCCGACATTGTTTGTTTATAATTTGCCCCCTCTTCCGCCGTGTCTTGCCAAGGTCGTGAATTTTGCAGGTCGTTAAGCTTCGTATGAAAGCTCTGCTATGGCGGCCAAACGCTAAAAATAACAGCCTCGTGAAGCTTCTCTCTTCTCCCAGCTCTCTCCCCTTCGCACCGCTTCCACTGCAACCTTCTCTTCCCGCTCTGTCACCATGGCAATGGCAGCTTCGGTAGAGTGGTAGTTAGCAGGTAGAGGTCTTTTCTCCCAGGTTAGAGAAAGTAGGTTCAGATCATCACGTTCCAATACAGAGACTGGATTATCTTCATTAGCACCCCTTGGCCTACAGTAACGCTTAATGAACCTTCATTAACACCCCCTTTAAGCATTATGTTCAATATCGTTCAATGGGGAAAAGGGGGTCATTAGAGATGTAGCCTTTATTTAAAGATTTGTTCATGTTGACTTTAGATTCCTGAATTAGAAAATGAAGGCGTAGGGCCCCTTTTTGGAACGTTTTGTTGGATTTTTAGTTCTCAATAACGGAAAGGGTGTCAATGGAGAGGTAGCCTAGCCTTTACAAAAAGACGTGGTGAATTGAGTTTCCTAAATAAAAAAAATCGATGACTTTCCTGTTAGGCCTGGCCATGACTAATGCCAACTAATGGTTTTAACAATGCACTCGCCCAAGAAAGATTAAATACACCCACCTGATACTTGTGACAGAGTCAGTGAAACTGTAGGTAGCCTATTTGAAATGGTACTGTTTGAAAAAGGTGCTAATGGACAGACAGATAGGGGAAAGAAGAGATACCTTCTCAGCCCTCTTCCCAACTTCCTTTGGTTGTTGCTGTTAGACCTCCTTGTCTGGCATTGCAGTTGACCTGCATTTGCTCAGCACTGCATAGTTCAGCCCACCAATGACACCTCACGTGCGAGCCGTGTTTAGGATGCAATAGGGAGGTTTCCCCCACTACTTGAGGAGGCCACTTCCTGTAACAAGTGAGGGCTAAGTCCTCTGTATAACTTCAGTAATCTCTATAACGTTACCGATGTTGGCATAGGTAACACGGAAGGACACAAAGAACCAGACTGTGATGACTCAATGTTCTTCCGAGGACTGTTTCTGCATTCAGAATCAAGTTGATGAAAATCCTTGAGCCAAATGAAGCTGTCTGTTAGATGAATGAAACATCAAAGTGCCTTAACAATCCACACACCACTAAAAGGTTTGAGAATTGTATCAGCATAGTGGTAAGTTCCCTACTGGAGCCTTCCACCATTTTGCCCCCGAAATAAATGTTTGACATTGCTCTTTGGAATAACTATTTTGAAGATGGCTATACACAGCATATCTGCCGGTCTCTGCCAATCTTACATTTACATTTTATATACATTTTGTCATTTAGCAGACGCTCTCATCCAGAGCAACTTACAGTAAGAACAGGGACATTGCCCCCAAGGCAAGTAGGGTGAAGTGCCTTGCCCAAGGACACAACGTCATTTGGCTTGGCGAGAATCGATCCGGCAACCTTCTGATTACTAGTCCGACTCCCTCACCGCTCAGCCATCTGACTCCCATCTTCAATGACATCATCTTTCATCATGCCATTCTATCTGCTGTGTAACGTAAACACACACTCATTTTATCATCCACGATGGCCTGTTATTATTCAATTGAAAAACAACCTCTATTCCAGCCACTTTATCCTGTCATTAGATCTAAGTGGCCTGGTTGGACTGATGCTATAATAAACGGCGAAACACAAACAAGCTCACGCACGCAGTTCAGTACTTGCACCCTTTGCATCCCCACATGATTTCCCGGATTCGATTTCCTTGTGATTCTAATGCCGGACGAAGCACGCCAAGCATGATTACCTTTGAGCACGTTTGGCTCGACTCCGTCTCGCATCCCAAATTGAAGTTGGTCTGGAAGCTTAGTCATTAACAGTCTAATTACCCCGGACGTTGGTTTACTGCAGTTTTGCCGGCGTCGAAAGCCTCCCTTCGTTGCTGACAGGGGTGTATTTGTACGCCTTTGATGTTTAATGCATGAAGGAGATCTGTATTAAGCCCAGGCACAGCATGTTGACATCTTTATTTAAGCCTCTGTGATAAGGTGTCGCTGAGCCCTGGTGCCCAGAGTCGTTTCTCGTGTGTGTGTGTGTGTGTGTGTGTGTGTGTGTAAGGACAATAGGCAGGTGTAGTAAGACATACCAGCTGTGCAGGAGGACTAAGAATGTCTAAGCGTCCCTTCAAAGAGCCTTTTTTTACGGTCCTCATGACGTTCACCTCACAAACCTAAGCTGATTTAGTGATCAAAGAGTCGATGTGAAAGAACTTCCCCCACACCTTCTCTCGAGCGAGTGACTTTCAGAGGCTTCAACATTTGCAGTTTTTCAGGCCACAACAGAATTTAAAACCAAGCCGACGTGTGGTCAACACTGTGTCGCACATTGTTGGATAAAGGTCAGGAACAAACCCTGGCTTCTACGTTTCCCTCAGGGAACCAAGTCAGCCATCAGAATGTCACCATCAGCATGTTTGACCGTGCAGGCGATGGGAGTTGAGGTGTTCATTTACAAGCTGTGGAGTTTTCCTTCCAGAACACTGTCAGTATCGCTCCTTATTTGTTTTGGTTGAGTGGGATGGCGTTTGGCCTTCTGTGCTTGCGTGGGTGTGTGGGCGTTCGCACACTTGCGTGTCGTCATGTGTGTTGGGGGTATGAGGCATGAGGTGTGCGCCGCACAGCATCTCTCTTGTTCAGTTCAGGATTCGCCACCTGATCTCTCCTTTGTTTTCCCTGGCTCTCTACTCAGATACTTTAAACCAGGGGTGTCGAGCTCCGGTCCTCGAGGGCCGCTGTCCTGCATGTTTTAGATGTTTCCCTGATCCAGCTCACCTGATTCGAATGAATGGTCGTTATAACAACCCTTTTAATTGAATCAGGTGTGTTGGAGCAGGGAAACATCTAAAACATGCAGGACAGCAGCCCTCGAGGACCGGAGTTCGACACCCCTGCTTTAAACTAAGCTCTCCACAATAAAACGGTCATTCTGTATTCTTTATCACATATCCAAAATGAAACTTTTCACCGTAAAACTATTTCAGATCGAGGATGATTGGATAGATGAAAGCCTGATGCCCTCCAAACAGCTTTCTCAGACCAAATCTTGTCAGAAGAGATTCTTCTCAAAGGAAGTGAAGAATAAGAATGCATTAAAAGCTGTTTCGGAGCAGGGTGGCAGTTTCCTGCTTGTCGCCGTCCCCTCAGCCTGGCTTTGTAAAGGGCTAGTCCTCCAACAGCTGTAATAAAGCGGTCCTTTGATCAATACAATTTGATCATTTTATGGATCAGACCGTTCGTGTGATAAATGGGGTAAATCTCTAGTGCCATGGTGTAATCGGTCATTCCAGACTCGTGTTTTGACTTATGAAGACTTGGTGCTCCATCAGTCTGTTCGTTTGGTCTTTGTATGGACGTTTTGTCCTAGTTCAGACACGATGTTGGGTCGTCATCCAGGGGGGAATGGGTTCAACATGAAAGGGAGAAGGACTGACTGAAGTGGAAAACTCCAGATGGGTCTTTGATGGTAAACGATCCATCACAAAGATCTTGGGTGTTATTTACCGTAACTAATTATCGGTTAATCAAAGACAGTTACATTACCTCAGTAAGTAAATGTAAACGTTAAATCACCTCTCCTTTCTGCTTCTTAAGCACTAATCACGGTGGCCAATTCGTTTATTGATGGATTTGAATATTCACAACATACTACAGTACTATCAATCAAGTATTTTTGGGGGAGGGGGACAATCACTGCGTTTACATGGATTCGAACTACTGGCTTATTTAGACTGAAATAGAGTGATCCGTTTCTTGTAAACACCTTTGTTCGAATAATTGCGCTCCGACTGCGATCTGATCGACACCCCGAGATAACTCGATCCGAGTCGGTTGATCATTCGGACATCGCACGCTTGTAAACGGTGAATTGGACTATGAACTGGACTCTGCGTCTTTGCGCATGCTTGAGATCCCGCCGCCCTCCATCCCAGGTCGTGACCTGGAGGTCGAAAAAGACAGTAAGTTGTCGCTGCCGGGAGCCGGAAGCGGAAAGGGCTGTATCACCACTAGTTGTAACGAAAACAGCGCCACGTATCATACTGGGATATGACATGCTTTTGGCCAATGATTCGGTTTATTCACTGCCATATATATTCCGATAATAGCAGTTGCCCCAAAATTCGCATTATCCGAATAAAGCTAGATTCGAATTGATACCATCATGTAAACGCAGTCATTTATATGAAATCCTGATTCACCCAGACATGATTAAGACGTGAGTGGAGTGTGAGAGAAGGCCAACTGAGAAGGCAGGTGTGAGATCTGTGTGTTACTGCGTGTGCTCAAAATGACATCAAGATGCGAATGAGTCACTGTCTTGCACAGGCGGAGAGAGATCTCTTCGTCGTTCTACCCCCTCCCTCCTCGGTTCTCACCTTCTTTTCTCCTCTTTCCTTCCTACTCCCCCCCCTCCCCCCTCTCTCTGGCTTAGCCTGATTACTCCATCATCTTTTCACCTCCTGCTCGCATTCTCTTGTTTTAGCATTGTGCTATTTCTCCTCCCCTCCCTCTATCCTTCTCTCTTTTGCTTCAGTATCTGCTGGTGGGTTCTTAGTGTGTTACATTGAACAGTGTGGGTCTGTGCTCATTGGTGATGGTACAAGCGTGTCAGTCAGTACAGCTCTCCTTCCAGAACACATGTTTCTGCACGTGCCCTGTTGCAGCTCTCTCTCTTTCTCTCCCCTCTCTCTCTCTCTCTCTCTCTCTCTCTCTCTCTCTCTCTCTCTCTCTCTCTCTCTCTCTCTCTCTCTCTCTCTCTCTCTCTCTCTCTCTCTCTCTCTCTCTCTCTTTTTTCATCTCTCCCTGCCTCTCTCCTGTGTTTCCTCCCATCGTTTTCATACATCTCTCCCTCCTCCCTGTCTCCTCTGCCCTCTCACTTTCATCTCTCTCTTCTCTCCCTATCCCTCCCTTTCCATCCATCTTGTGGACCCCCCTCCAGCCCCGCCCGCTCCCCCCCCGGCTCTCTTCACGGTAGCCTTGGAGATCGCTAATCCAAATCATTCTGGGTTAGAACAAAATCCATCGCTCTTTGAAGCAGCCTGCCTGCGGTTCAATGACGGGGCCGCCGCAACGAACGACAACATCATCCCAACGCCACTCCGACCCCACAGGCCCGTGCATCTCTAGAGCCCCCTATCTGGCCAAACGGCAGAGCTTCTATCGTCGCACCCCCCAACGGCGTCGAATAGATGCCCTCGTTTCATCCGGCCTCACTTGACAAGGGCTGTGCACGCGTGTCGTTCAGGTTGGACGTGTGCGCGTGCTGTGTGCAAACGACATGATATGACTCAACAAGCATGTCTAAATATGCCTGGGGCATAAAGAGACACGTTTGATGTGGCTTTGGTTGTGACCAGTTTACACCGGTTTACTATTCAGACGGCATTGTCCTTTTTTTGGGTTGAACCCAAACAAATTGTTTTGGAAATAAACATCTCAGACGTGTTTTTTCTCTGCCTACAGTGGTCTACTGCACTCTACTATACTGTCCTTAGCTCCTGGCTGCAACTGTAGGATACTGGTGTTGAATATTTCATGTTTCTTACGCAACCCGGCTTCATACTGTACGTGTGGTAATACTAAACAGGCTGAGGAAGGAGGAAAATGGCGCTGGGTTAGATACGACAAGCCCCCAGAGACATTGTCTGAACAAACCGAAATCCAACAGTCGGGTCTGGTGTTTCGTGATTGTCCTTTTTAGTGTGTGTGTATGTGTGTGTGTGTGCATGTGTTTATGTTCTGATTGATACCAGGATTACACATCAGCCCAGCAGCACGTGTCAGTTACTCATCACTATGACAACCCCGAGACCCGTCCACTCTTATCCCAGCTGACGACAGCCCGCTTCTACGGCTGAGGATGACAGATCCTATTCCGTCTCGGGTAAACTTGACAAATGACTGACGGCTGGAATTCCGTACATCTTTAGGTGTTATAGCTGCCCTATGTGAGTTTAATAAGCCAAAACAAATTACATTTATTATTATTATTATCCAAGTTTGATTCAAGATTCAAAAAGCTTTATTGTCTAAAATTGTTGCCATGTTAGAAAATGTTCTTTGGATTTCTAGAACATTTCAACAAAACGCATGTCATTTTGCTCAAGCTACATTCGACATAAATGTCATATTTTTGTTGTGTCTATCCTTCTAGTCTGTGTAACTCAAAGATACTCCCACCAACATCCTCCACATGTTATCAGAACTACATGCCCCAGGCTAATTGGCTAGTTCCTTTCAATCCCCGCAAACGCCAACAAGATCATCTCAGGTTCCGGTTATTGCGCAAGTCTGACATCTTTCCCCACAGCTGGCCACACAGCAATTCTCGCACCTACGCAAAAGAAAAGAGATCAGAATATATCAGGTTCTGTAGCACCCTCCGAAGACATTTTCTCCCCTAGGACAGAATCATTATGGCCTCTTATGACTCAAGCACATTTGCAGAATGACAGGTGAATGATATCTGAATGACTCAATATAAAATGAGTGAGGTGTGGAAATTGTGCTTTCACAGTTCTCAAGTTTGCTCCACGTAAGTTTGCTCTGCAACTTCCCTTCCAGGTAACAGTGAAGACAACTCACAACAGACATGCACAATGTTCTCAACCAAAGTTACTAGCCTATTATCTGTAAGACGTTTAGACTCTGACCATGTTTAATAAACTTAATGTAGGCTGACACTTATGACAACATACTATCATATCATCAAATGTTTTTAACAGACGGTGGAACTTCACAGTGAGCTCAAATGTAGGCGACAATGTTTTCTGTCTGTCCGTGTGTGTGTGTGTGTCTATAAAGTATGAGCATTCTTCTTCTGCAGAGATGAGCAGGACCCTAAAAGGAGTTTGTAGTCATCAATCACACTTTGTCTCACAGCCTTGGAGGGTGGACTTGGTGGGCACAGAGGGTGCTTAGCTGACTGCTGTGGCTGTCTGGTGTGCGTGGAGGAAAAAAAGTGATTGGAGACTCATGCGTGTGTGGAACAGAGGTGTGTGTGTGTGAGAGAGAGGTGTGGTCGAGGTAGAGTTATGACCGTGTGGGCACATCGCGTGCGTGGCAGTGTCCTATGGCTTCCTGCTCCCATCGGGGGAAGGTCACGAACGCTGCCCTGTGTGACTGTGACTGATGAGGACTGGGGCAGAAAGCTGTGGTCGGCAGTCTGCAGGAGGACACCAGGAAACCGCTCGGCGCTGCACATTCACATTTACGTCACGGTTACGTGACGCGAAATATCCGCAATTGTCTTCCTGTCGGAGAATTCTGTCATCCACCACGCTGGTTCATGATAACGTTGGAATCGTGTTAACAGTCGAATGTGCTGCCTGCTTCAGCAGACGTTTTTGTTTGGGTTTTGGAGAAGTGATCCTACTAAAACAACTTTTGAAGAAAAACTCGCAATTTAAGCATCATTTGGTGAGGAATACACCTTAGTTGATTAAGACACGTTCCTCTTAGTATTAATTATTGAAGCAGATGATGGTCATATCACTTTTATGCAGCACGACCCTCGCTCTATAAATGACACACCTGCTCACCGTATTCTTTAATGAGTCCCTGAAAATTATTATTCAAATGACATGGGAGTTCTGACGATGTTTTGATATATTAATTGGCCACTCCCTCCTCTTGAATGAAAGACATTTGGCTGTGGTTTAATCTAATCGAAAACCTTTTACAAAATACTTATTAATGTCAATGTTGTTTTATTGTTAATAGGTAAACGTGAACTAGCATTGGATGGCATAAGATTAGTGTATCCACAGAAAGGTTAGTACCTCATTAAAATGTTTATGTAACTGAAAACTCAATTTTTCTTTGTCTCTCTCTCTTTCACTCTCTCTCCCTCTCCCTATCCGTCTCTCCCTATCCGTCTCTCTCTCTCTCTCCCCCTCTCTCTCCCCCCCCCCCTCTCTCTCTCTCTCTCTCTCTCTCTCTCTCTCTCCCTCTATCCCTCTATCCCTCTCTTTCAGGTGAAGAAGTTGACCAAGTATCTGGATCCTAATGCACACGGACGGATCAACTTCAAAGACTTCTGCCATGGAGTTTTCGCCATCAAAGGTACAAATAGAGAGAGAGAGAAGTGAAGTGAGTCTCTCTCCTCTCCTCTGTCCCCTCCTCGTCATCCCTCTCTCCACTCTGTTCAAAGGGGTTCCTCACAGCAGTGTGAAGAGCCTGCTGGATATGTACTGGAGGTTGATATGAATATGTATGACTAGCGCACAATTCAAGCCTGCATTCAAAACCCACACCCTACTACGTGACCAGCTATACCGCGTGTGTTTGTGTGTTTGAGGTGTCAAAGCACCGATTTCAACTAAAGATGCTATCAGTCAAAAAACAAACAAGAACACACACACACACACAATCAGCATTCAGCCTGGCTGCCTCCCCCACCCCACCCCCCATATGCTCCCCCCCCCCCCCCCCCCCCCCCACACACACTCTTTTAATAATGCTATTCCCAGAGTGTGTGTTTCTCCTCTGAGATAGCTAAGCTTCCCCCGTCAGCAGAATCCAAAGCAACAACCTAACATGGGAACACCAGAGGCAAAACAACAGGCAGGCCAGGCCTTGGCAGCATGGGACTACACTGGGTTTGTGTGGGTGTGTGTGTGCCCTTTGTGTGGGATGTGCACATGCGTGTGTGTGTGTGTTGGAGGAGTTTATGTTTTACTTGTATTCATGCATGTGTGTGCGCGTGTGTTTTGGTTTGTGTGGGTTCGCGTGTGTTTGTGCGCTAATCTCTTTCACGCTTCCAGTGGACGTTTGGGAGTGTCGCTCTCTCCTGGTGTATAAATAGTTTGTTTATTGAAGCAGAGAGACAAGATGTCTCATTCTGCTCTCTCTGAAAGAGGAGACAAGCCCAGATCCAGACACCAGATCTACCTACTGAAGTAGATGAGGGTGAGGGTGAGGGTGAGGGTGAGGGTGAGGGTGAGGTTGAGGTTGAGGGTGAGGGTGAGGGTGAGGGGTGAGGATGGGAAAAAAGGACGTAGGTGAGGGTATAAATAAAGTTGAGGATGACGATGAGGGTAAGAATGATGATGACGATCAACATCACGCTCAAACACGGAATATTTCTGTTGTGAAGTTCACGCCTTTTATTTCACAGTCTCTAACTAGACCAACGTACACAGATCTGACAAGACAAGTTAAACACGGAAAGATATCACGCTGCATTTTAAACATACAACAGTAAAAAAACACCTTCTGGTAGCGAAAACGAGATCAAGTTTGGAGTTCTGTTGGTTTAAGAAAGATTCTTCTGGAGTCTCTAAAACTGACCTAAATCTTGGTTTCCTGGTTGTAGCTGTTAGTGTGCCAGTGCCCTTGCCCAGTCTGTAGTCACAGTGCCAGCCTGATGCCCTGCTACAGCTGGCACCCCCGATTCCTCGCCAGCTCACCAGCCTGAAGCAGGGGCGCTGCCCGCTCCATGAACATGTGCCACTCCAACGTGCGAGTGTGTGTGCGAGTGTGTGTGTGTGTGTGCCAACCCGGGCGTTGAGCCCAGGGGAACCTGGTGCCATCGCTCGTTCCCCTGTTTTTAATGACTTGTGTGATTAGTGTGTGTGTGTGTGTGTGCGTGTGTGTGTTTAATGAGCCTAAGAGTGGAGCAAAGGAAGCTCACCCATCCACCACTAACAAGTGATGGCTTCACCCTCCATCCACCTGGAGAGGGAGGAGGAGACATGGCCGAGGAGACAGCCGACAGAACGCGCACAGAGCAGCGCGGGAACAGAGGTGGCTGTTAAAAGACCCCTGTCGGCTCTAGAAGAAGTGTCTCGTGCTGGAGCGCTGGGTGCATTGTCAGGGACTGTCAGCTTACTAATGGGGACATCAGGAGCCCACAAAGCATGGCCCCCCCCCTTCTGTGTTTCTGTATGTTGCTACGGAGACTCGGATAAGCGGCCCTGAGCTCGGGGCCATGCATCAATGTGTCAGGAGGTGGAAAGGGGGAAGAAGGAGAGGAGATGCAAATGAAAGGGGGAGAGGAGAGGCCACCAGGCCACCGAGGGAAGAGGTGTCCTGGTTGTTGCTCATCTCGCTTTCGCTCGTTCGCCCCGCTTAATCTTGTTGCCTCTGTTCTTCCTCCCTCTCCCGTCCCTTCTCGCTCGCTCTCTCCCCTCTCTTTCTCTCTTGTCCCCTATGTCTCTCTCCCTCTCTCTTTTCCTCTGTTTCTCTTTTCCTCTCTCTCTGTCTCCCCCTTGTCCTCTCTCCCCCTCTCTCTCTCTCTCTCTCTCTCTCTCTCTCTCTCTCTCTCTCTCCCTCTCTCTCCCCCCCCCTCCCTGTGTTTCTCCCAGGATGCGAGGAGATCCTGAAGACAGCTCTCGGCCCATGCAGTGTGCCCTCCCCAGCCCTATGAGACAGACAATGCTACATCTACCAGGTAAGAACTCTCCAAGTACAGCAGCTACTCTAGTGTTATACTAGGAAAATACCTTACTGAAGGACCCTATAGGGCCCAAATAAAGGAACCTATCCTAGAAAAGTACCACATTCTCAGGTTTTTGTATTGAGGATCATGGTCCCAGATGCAGTAGACCAATAGGAGACTGCTACTGGGACGTGACCTAATACCCATCTGGGAACACCTAATTGTTTCTCAACTACGCCATCTCTCTCTCTCTCTCTCTCTCTCTCTCCTCTCTCTCTCTCCTCTCTCTCTCCTCTCTCGCTCTTACTCCCCCTCCCCTCCCTCTCTTTCTCTCTTGTCCTACCCTTCTTCCTCTCCTCCTTGTCTCTCTCCGACCTCTCTTTCTCCTCCCAATCTCTCTCCTTGTCTTTCTATCTTTCTCTCTCTCTCTCTCTCTCTCTCTCTCTCTCTCTCTCCTCTCTCTCTCTCTCTCCCTCTCTCTCCTCTCTCTCTCTCTCTCCTCTCTCTCTCTCTCTCTCTCTCTCTCTCTCTCTCTCTCTCTCTCTCTCTCTCTCCCTCCCCCTCTCTCTGTATGCTGTTGATCTCTTGGATCCATGATGGCTTTGTTCTTTCTCTTGTCTCTCGCTCTCATTATGTCTCGTGTTCAGTCACGTTGTCCTCGTCGGGCGAACCAGGAACAGTTAACGGGGGCTTGTGTGTGTGTATTTGTTTGTGACTGCCCGTGTGTGCCTGACTGTGTGTGTGCGCGGCAGTGTTTGTCTGTGTTTCATCCAATCTGTTCACTGACCCTCACAGATTGGTAGGGTGCTCACATTTTGTTTTGGCCTTCACTTTTGTTTTCTGCAGTCTGGTTCAAAGTCTTTGTTTCCATGAGAACCACATCCCTTCCACCGACCAGCGTCTGTCTGGTTTACATGTGTGTGTGTCTGTCTGGTGTACATGTGTGTGTGTCTGTCTGGTGTACATGTGTGTGTCTGTCTGGTGTACATGTGTGTGTGTCTGTCTGGTGTACATGTGTGTGTGTCTGTCTGGTGTACATGTGTGTGTCAGGTATGCATGTGTGCGCGCGTGCGACAGTTAGTTTTTGTATTGTGCTGCCGTCTCATCTTATTGCCAATGTCCTGCTTCTCCTGCTAACTGGCCTTGCCTCAGGTCACCCTGCCTTGCAGTGTGTGTGTGTGTGTGTGTAAGCACGCATGTGTGTGTGTGTCTGAAGTCTCCCCCGCCCGGTAGTGGTAAATGCATTGGAAAATACAATTTGTTTCCTTCCAACCTGTCGATATATCATCGTGCTGTTGTGAATTAAAGTTTTCCTGGCGTCCAGACAGCTCCTGGCCCCTGGCCCCCCTATTGGAGAGCGCTGCTGAGGGGGGGGGGGGTGGAGGGGGTGGGGGGGGTGGGGGTGGCCTGGGTCCAGCAGAACATCCGTCAGCAGCACAACAATCCACCTTGTGTCAGAGCCCGACGGTTCGCAACCAGAGGAGGGTGTCTGTGCTGCGTCGTAGTGAGGTTGAGTGTCATGTTGTTGTGGGTGGTGGAAGGGTGGAAGTGGTGGAGGGAGTTTAGGGAGGAGGAGAGGAGAGAGAGGGCATAGATGAGGAGGAGGATAGGGGAAAGGGGGTCGGGCGGAAGAGGGCAGGGGGGAGCGAGGAAGATGAGGGAAGCAGAGAGAGACAGTTCCTCTCCTTGTAGAATGACCTTGAGTCACGACACAAAAGCACTCTCTCTCTCTCTCTCTCTCTCTCTCTCTCTCGCTCTCTCTCTCTCTCTCTCTCTCTCTCTCTCTCTCTCTCATACACACATACTCTAATGGGAGTCGTATCTTTAGTTCCTATTCGAGTTAATTGCAGGTTTTTCTAGAAATACATGACTTGGGGAGCTGTTCAGAAAAAGATTCACATTGTAGTAGTTTGACTTACCAATCAATGCCTGTGAATGAATAGTATATATTTATTGACGCTCGTTTCTGTTTATCTGTGTAAACAGTTGAATTATAGGAACTGAGTTACAGCTGTAGCAGAGTGTGTACACTGGAGGACCGTGTGTGTGTGTGTCTGTGTTGTGAGTGATGGACAGTGTGTGTGCATTGTTGACATTTGCGTGTCTATACACATTTGATTGTGTTTTGTGTAAGTGTAGATTTGTTGTGTTTGTGTGTGTGTGTGTGTGTGTGTGTGTGTGTGTGTGTGTGTGTGTGTGTGTGTGTGGGTACATAATTCCCCTAGTCAGCAGACTGTGATTGGTTTGGGCAGTGGGTCTGTCAGTATTTCAGCTGGACTGACGCAGAGCATTAGCGGTCCTGCGAGGATGAGGAGTCTGTCGAGCCTCCACACGCTCATAACCTTTACTGGGCTCATGAAACTTAATGTGATGCCACCGTGCGCGAGCCCTTGAACATGATGGAGAGTCCTGCAGTGTTGTAGATGTTTCACCAGAGGGCGCCGTTTGACCGGAAAACGCACACTCGACTGGAAGCCTTGCTAGCGGAGGCCGCGTGGATATGAAATCTCCGCTAGCTGACTCAGGAAAGGTTGTGTGTACATCCTGGCTTGGCGTAAGCTTTTAGTCACCCTCATTGCGTTTGTGCGGATGGGTCGTTCAAAGACGAATTCGGGACGAAAACTGTGCGAGCAGACACACACACACACACACACACTTCAGTAGCTGTGATGTGGTGCTTTCTGTTGACCTTTCTCACTGCCATGACTCATAACACTCATCAGTGTGATGACGAGTGCTGAGGAGGGACCTCTGTCTGGCACTGCTGATGTCCTTCACACACACACACACACACACGCACACCGGACACACACACACGCACACACACGCACACACACGCACACACACGCACACACACACACAAACGCACACACACACGCACAGTAAATACACTACACACATCACACCTACTGACTTGCATCTCCTATAACACGCACACACAGGCACGCGTGCACTGGAAGGAACGTCTCCAAGTGCTGCACACACATGGACACACTCCAGATAGGGGCGTGTGCAGCAGGTCCATTACCTGTACTGTACTAAGCCTTCGGTGAATTAATCGAGTCTGAACATCCGCTCGTGGATCCAGTCTGACTCACCTGCGTTGGTTGTGTGTGTGTGTGTGTATGTGTGTGGGGGAGAGAGAGAGAACACCTAATGAGGTAATAGGATTTGAGGATTGTGCAGTCTCCACCTTAAGATGTTCCGTACTAAGGACACGCCCTCTCTGGCTGGCTGAACTCTGTGTGTGTGTGTGTTTCAATATGAGACAGGTATGGGTCTTCGTTTCCGAGGCGTGCAGTAAGACTACAAATGATTTCTTATTGTCACTTTCTGCACTCGCGTCACTTCATTAGACCATGGATTGTTTTCGCGTTGGAGTCTCTCCTAACAGTCTCAGTGGCGCAAGTAAAACATATATTCCCAAGAGGGACTGATTCAGTCGCAGTTACACCGAAACGCCACAGGACGCAGCGACTCGCCTTCAACTGAACGTTCCGTCGCTCCGACGAACCAAAGAGGAAGACGGACAGGTGGTCGGTGGGGCCGATTTGTTTTAACGTTTGTTCTCTTCTTCAGTGCTTCAGAATCCTGCTGTGGATGTGAGTAAGATCCAGTTTGACCCCAACATTAATCTTGCTGATAGAGAAGAATCTCCAGAACCTCAATTTCAGTAACAAAAAAAGCGTGTTTGGCGAGATATTTGGTGTTTGGGTCTTTGTCTTGGAGCACTCTTGATGAAATTGGACAGTTTTAGAATGTAAACAACAAACTGTTGCAATATTGCATGACTGTCGGACCGATCTTTCATTGATGGCCAGGGAAGTTTGTAGCGTGTGGGTAAATATCACCTTGTTGGTGAACCTACTGGTGGAGATTGTGTATGTGTGTAAGGGTGACAGGCAAATCAATTTCTCCACCCTATGTTTTTGTGTCTTGCCTTTGTGTGGGCTGTTTAAATACGTTTAAACAAAAACTGTGTTTGAACATGAACATCTTTCTTCTTCTCCCCTCACCCTCTCCCTCTTTACCCCTCTCTCCTCTCTCCCTCTCTCTCCCTCCATCTCTCTTTTGTTCGGAAGCCTTTCAAGTCTCCATCCTGCTCTGAGACTGCCGACATGTATATGAATTTGTGTTTGTGGGGTTTAAAGTAGGTGTGTAGTACCCTCCCCCCCCCCCCACACACACACACACACACACACCTTGTGGTGATGAGCACAACAAGCTTGCGCTGGAGCAGCATGACCTGTCTCTAAAGCAACAAAGACAGCGTGTGTGTCTGTTTAATTTCGATTCACCATTTGAACACAAAGTGCCTACGTTTCCGTGTTCAGTTGCTAAAAATGTGGTGTGCGGGTGCCCCCCCCCCCTCCCCAGAGTGTAAGTGCTGCAGAGCTGAAGGCTGAACCTCTATCGATTTATCCACTGCCAAGTTCTTCTCCAGCCCTCCCCCAAAATTATTCCGCCTCCCTCTCCCTTTCTTTCTCTCTCTCCCTCTCTCTTTCTCTCTTTCTCTCCCTCACTCTTTCTTGCTCTCCTTCTTTCTCTCTCCCTTTCCCTCGCTCGCTTTCCATCCTTCCCCCGTCCTCTCTCTCTCTCTCTGCCTCTCTCTCTCTTTCTCTCTCTCTGCCTCTCTCTCTCTCTGCCTCTCTCTCTCTCCCTCTCCCTCCCTTTATCATAGACACCTTCCCCTCATTTGTAGTCAATAGCATCCACTCCTCCGTCCTCCTCCTGAAGTCAAAATGGAAACAGTGTTTTATTAGTCAGCCATTGGCTGGACAGGAAGTTAGATGGTTGGTTATCCCAGGCAGAAGCTAAGCCGTCATTGTGTCTGTGTACACAAGGTCATACGTACAGTACCGTGCCCTTGGTTATGAGCAAAGATGCAAACCTTCTCCTAGTATTTTCTTATAACATTTAAATCATGGTGTTAAAGAGAGATTCTCTGTTTAACGTGGGTCTTTTTTTGGGCCATGTTTATTAACATCCACCCGGGTCAGCATGACATGAAAAGTATAAGACATCGAGGCGCATTGGTTTTGCGCTGGCAAGTCGAATCGAGGGCATTCAAGTATTTGTAAATAGTATTTGACCCAAGTCTGAGGTCCCCAGTCATATTAGTGGTCAGGCTGACCACCAGGCATGTCTCATCAGCCCAGACGGCCGTTAGACGGTTGGATGGGATGACTGGCTGTCTGTGTCGGGGTGATTAGATTACTGTCTTCCACAGGAATAACTCCCTCGCTGTGTGGGTTAGGGGCATGGGACTAACGGATATTTTGTCGCTCTTTCCTGATCTCTCTCTCTCTCTCTGTCTTGTGGCTACTTTTGCGCACACACGCACACGTACACACACACAGAACTGTGACTCAATCGGGACAGTTTGAAATGCTGAACGGAGAGATGGAGGGAGTGTGTGTTTGTGTATGTGAGAGAGACAGAGGGAGACAGAGGCACAGATAAAGGGAGAGAAAGAGAGAGAGAGAGATTAGCGGATGTTGCAATGCCTTGCATTCTCGCTGATGTCACTGCTGGGGGCTGGCCTAGCCGAACAGTTGCTTAGCAACAACCAGGAGAGAGAAAGAATGAGGGAGCGAGAGTGGAAAGAGGTTGGCGTATCCATCAGGGGGTGTGGCTTTACCCCGGCAACAGTTGCCGTAGCCCAACGCGTCGGTGTGTGTGTTCAAATTTGAACGGGTGGGCTGCAGCGAGGGGGTCTGTGTGTGCTGGTAACGTCTGTGCGTGTGAGCGCCTGTGTGTGTGTGTGTCATGCCATCGGGAACATTTCAGCTCCAGCTCTTTGGATTTGACTGAAAGGACCTCAGTGGAGTCGAACTGCCTGCTTGTGTGCTTTTGGTTCTCCTTCCCTGTTTGGGTCTGGGGAAGCCTCCGGTGCTTGGACTGAACTGCTGTGTGTTGAGGCTGTTTTTAAGGCGTGTGCCTGCACTCGGGTGTGTGGATTACCCTGTTGGGACTACAGCACGCGCGCGTGTGTGAATGTAAGGCTGTGTCGGCTGGTTAGATGGCGGTGGCGGTGAACTCAGGCTTGGAAGGCTCTTTCTGGGGGGCTGGAGAAGACAGTTCCCCTACACTAACCTGCACGGTAAGGTGTGTGTGTGTGTGTGTGTTTGAGTGTGTGTGTGTGTGAGTGTGTGTGAGTGAGTGAAGTTGGAAATGGACATGGGTAGACTGTGACTGTGTGAATGAGCATTTGTGTCTGTGTGTGTGTGAATTAGTTGGAAAAGGACATGGTGTGTGTGTGTGTGTGTGTGTGTGTGTGTGCGCGTGGTGTGCATGCGAGCAGACAGAACGCTGCAGCAGGCAAGCCACAACCATTGTTCCAACTCTACTGCAAAGATGTTACTCGTCTTCGGGATGAGTTAAGGTGTGTGTTCACACACACACACACACACACCTTAGCACATCACTCTATCCTTTGTCTCACACAGAGTTCTCTCCTTCGTAACCTCCTTCGTTTTATTTTTTGTCTGCTCTGTGTGTGTGTGTGTTGTGCATGTAAGTGCATGCACATTTACTAAAGACATGTTCTTCCGTACAGTGTGTGTGTGTGTGTGTGTGTGTGTGTGTGTGAGTGTGTGTGTGTGTGTCCGCTCCCTATGTGCCCAGGCCCCTTGGGGAGGTTGATGGAGAACTTTCCATTCTCTCAGTAGCAGCATCACCGTCTGTACTGTAGCACAGGGCGGGGAACGTAACCACGGATACGCATCCCTCTGGCATCTGCTGCCTTATACAGGACTACACTGTGCAATACTCCTCTGTACACTAACGGTACTTATCCTTTCGCCCTAGTCTGGATGTTCGAGGGTGTGTACATTATCCAGTGTGGCATGTGTGCACAGTATACCATGTCAGTATGTGTGTGTACAGTATTCAGTGTGATATGTGTATAAGGTAGTGTGTTTGGGTGTGCAGTATAATGTGGATGTGTCTTCACATCGTCGTGTGTGTGTGTGTGTGTCTGGCCTGTCCCATTCACAGTGTTCCTCACCTGTGAGTGAATGCTCTAGAACGCGCTAACTCCATTAGCCTCTTGCTACAACCGGCCTGACAGGCACTAATCCACTTGAAGCTAAAGAGGTTTCTTCATTCACATGCCAAGTAATGTGTGTGTCTGTGTGTGTGTGTGTGTGTGGAGGGGGGGGGGGTACATGGGTTGCAGCTTGAGGGGTCTTGTTTGAATATAGCTAACAGGGGGCAGTGTGTGTGTGTGTGTGTGTGTGTGTGTGTGTGTGTGTGTGTGTGCACGCTCAGGCTCTGGAGAAGGATTGGGTTGACGGAGTTAGACGGCCACCCGTGGTGAGCACCATGCGTGTCTGTCTGTGTGTGTGTGTGTGTGGGGTGTGTGTGTGTGTGTGTGGTGTGTTACAACATTATATCAAAGGTCAAGCAGGACAAGGAGCTATTAGCATTCCTTCTCTGTCTCTCCCTCTCACCCCTCCCATCTTGCTTTCTCTCCCCCTCTCCCTCTCTCACCCCCTCCCATCTACCTTTCTCTCTCCCTCTCTCAACCCCTCCCATCTCACTTTCTCTCTCCCTCTCTCACCCCCTCCCATCTCCCTTTCTCTCCCCCTCCTCCTCTCCTTAACCCCCCCCCAACCCCACCTCTGCCTATCCCCTCCTCTCTTCTCTTTTCTCACTTTCCTTTTTTGCGGTTGAATGTGGGCCTATGATGGTGGGGGGGGGGGAGGGGGGGGGGTCAACCTGCGGTGTCATGCTACATCAGCATCTGACACGATCAAGAGAGAGATGTGTGTGTGTGTGTGTGTGTGTTGTGCCTGAGAGCAGAGATGTTCATACCAGCACTGGTGACAGTTTGATCCAGTGATCACTCACTCACTCACACACACACACACACCCGACTCCACCCAGAGTCCTTTGTTGTCCTCCTTGCGTGCTCGCTCTCGCTCTCCCATCCCTCTCACCGTCGCCCAGACTAAAACACGTCTATAATTTATGGCGGGGAGTGAAAGCTTTGAGTCGCTTCTTTGGCGAGGGACGTTTCTTGAATCAGAATGTTACACCCCCACCCCGAAACAAAGACAAGAGACACACACACACTGTGGTTTTAAATGTAACAGGTGTTTTTGGAAAGTGTTTCTTAATTTATCTTGGATATGAAAGGAACAAAGACTGCCAACAAACTTTCCACTGTGCGTGCGTCTGTCTGTCTAGTGAGTCTGGGCATGTGTATATATTATTTAGGTTACACACGCACGCACACACACACACACACAGTACAGGGGTAGCAGACATATCTAGGTCAGACCACTTTCCTCCTGAGTCTCCCCTCAGTCTGTACCTTCACCCCTAGTCTGATATCTCCACACAGTTACCTCCCCTACATAAAAACACCAGTGTTTCTAGAACGCCACATCGTACCTCGTTGGTGGGGTTGAAGGACAGGACAGCATTGCAGTGGACTGTGTGTGTGTTTATGGGGCTGCACCCTTCCTCCCTTGGGGGGGGTTGTGTGTTTGTGTGTCCTCGGTAGTGGCTGCAGGGATGGCTCTCTGTGTCACTGACTAATAAAGATAATGCAGCACACCATCCTTTCCCCCCTCCTCCCTTTCTATCTCTCCTACCAAACACCCTCTCCTCCCCCCTCTCTCTCTCTTTCTTTCCAGGCACCCTCTCCTCCCCGCTGTCTCTCTCTTTCCTCCCAAACCCCCTCTCCTCCCCCCTCTCTCTCTTTCCTCCCAAACACCCTCTCCTCCCCCCTCTCTCTCTCTTTCCTCCCATACCCCCTCTCCTCCCCCTTCTCTCTCCCCCTCCCCCCTCAGCTCATCGAGGTGTGAATGAGGCTGCGAGGTGGTGTACGTCTGGATATGAATATCTAATAGTCAGCTCTTCGACCCGGGGAGAGAGAACATTTGAGGAGAAGGAGAGAGACATGGATGACGACAGGTTAAGGTAGACTCTAGGAAGTAAAACCAAATGATAGGGGATTGTGATAAAGACAGAAAACACGAGCGAGAGAACATTTTACCACGTTATCCCTCACAGCCTGCCTCCATCTCTGCCAGGAAGAAAAAGTAACCGGGGCGGAAATATGAGGGAGAGAAATTATGGGATGGAGAACATGTGAGGGTGCGAGAAAATGAGAGAGAGAGAGAACTACCCAGACAGTCGTGTGGCATGCGGACGTGACCAGCATCATCTTCAGCCTGGGCTTTTTTCTCTGCACGCCGCCGCATTCGTCCCAACACACACCCCACACCGCACACTAACACACACGCTCCGCGTCCAATCACCAGGCGCGTTAAGACACTTCCTCTAAAGTTGTGAGAGGAATGGATTTCGAGTGGAAAGCAGTGGAGAGGATTTGGGTGGAATGTGTGTGTGTGTGTGTTAGGATGCTCTAACTGTACCCCAGGGAGTGGGAGAGGCCAGTTTACAGTAGCCTCACACTCATCACACCATCAGTCCCAAACATATGCATGGGTTTGGTACCCATAAAGAGTGTGTGAGGGTGTGTGTGTGAGGGTGTTATGGTGTTGTTAGCCCTTCAGACAGCCGTGAAGAAGAGTAACTGCAGATGTTAAATCAGAGATTGAATGAAGCTGCTATAAATTTCCTTCTGAGGGAAGAAAATGGGAGAGGGAGAGAGAGAGAGAGAGGGGGGGGGGGGGGGGGGAGGGAGGAGGGAGAGGGAAGAAGGGAAAGGGGGGGAAACTGGGAGAGGGGGGGGGGGTGAGGCAGGAGAAAGGGAGGGAGAGACTAAATCGGTAAGAAGATGGTCTATATTATAAAAGGGAAATGTCTAGAATTGGTCCAAATCTACCTGGCAACTGTACTCCCCCTTCCCCTTCTGTCCAACGCACTACGCCACCCGAAATACCTATTTTACACAGAATAAATGATACAGCTGACGCTCATTTACTCTGCTCAGCATAGATGTTTGTGTCTCACAGCAGTACACCTATTTATACCAAATATTGTGAGAAGTGGAAGATCCAAAATACGGTGTGTCGAGGTCAAAGTCTCTTTCCTTGGGAACGAGGTCACGTTTTGGTCGAATGCTGGTTGGAGTTCGGGTGAAGGATGGTCCGTAGTGATCATCAACGGCGGACTTAACGTGACGTGTGTGTGTGTGTGTGCGCAGCACGGTGAAGCCAGAAGGGGCCCTCCTCCCGTCATCATGTGCACGCGGCCCTACCCAGACTGCTCCGTGTTCCGGGCGAGCGGCAGAGATGCCGAGTGCGACATGGACAGCGCCGCGGAGAACGGCGCGGGCTCGGACTCCTCGGACGGCGGCCGTGGCGACAGGTAACGGGGAGAGCCCGCCGACTCTGTCTGGTTAGAGCAGTGCTTCTCAGCCCTGGTCCTCTGACGGCCCCCTGCCCTGCAGGTTCTAGATGTTTCCCTCTCCCAACGCACCTGATTCAAATGAAGGGGTCGTTATCAGACTCAGAACAGGCCTGGTCATGACCCATTCCTTTGAGTCAGGGGTGTTGGAAGAGGGAAACATCTAGAACCTGCAGGGCAGGGGGGTCCCCGAGGACCAGGGCTGAGAACCACACGCGCTGGATGGGTTTGACTCTTAGTAGTGATTTGCTAAACTCTGTCTCTGTTATTTAACTGGGTGCAGTCCGGGCCAGCTGATTGGCTCAGCCTCTGCGTCCGTCATCTCGGGGGAGGAGCAGTTTGAGGACTACGGCGAGGGGGAGGACGTGGACTTCACTCCCAGCAGCCCCTGCCCCGACGATGACACGCGCACCAATGGCTTCTCGGATCTGGGCTCCTCCCTGCCTTCCAGGTTGTCACACACACACACCACACACACACATTTAAATCATTATAAATGATTAAAAAAATGACGTGTGGAGGTAAAAATAGGTCTGGGTTCCAGACCTGTTAATTTCCAAAGATGTTTTGTAATGTGTGTGTGTGTGTGTTTGTTAAGTGCGGGCCAGACCCCTCAGAAGATGCGTCACCTGTACAACACTGAGCTGTTGGACATCTACTGCTCCCAGTGCTGCAAGAAGGTCAACCTGCTCAACGACCTGGAGGCCAGGCTCAAGAACCTGAAAGCCAACAGGTAACACACACACACACATGCAGGCACACGCACAAACACACACACACACACACATGCAGACACGCACACACACACACACACACATGCAGACACGCACACAAGATTCACTTGAACTCGCACGTTAACGCTTACTCAAGCGCATGCATCGTATTTCCTTGGTTCTTGCTCGCTTTCCCATTCCTACTCACACACACACACACTTCAAAGCCTGCCACAGAGAAGAGGGAGAGGAGATTCAGCGTATCATTCAGCAGACATGGACTCCTAGTTAAGCTCGTTCTTATGTGTGACGATACCTTGTCATATCAAAGACCAGATTAGGACACACAACTCTGATGGAAGCTAGCTATGATATCTTCGGGCCTTTAGAAAACACGCGCGCGCACACATTTTGTTAATATAGGATTTATTTTTCCAGAAAATCCCCTCTTCTCCCCTCTTGTACCGGTCCCAGAACCCTTATCAAGGGAAGAGACTGCTGGTTACCATAGCAACTGTATCCCAGTTTGGTAGGGGGGGGGCTGGGGAAAGTTGATGTGTGTGTGTGTTTTAATGTGTGTTTATGAGAAAACAGATCCTGGTGCATGGAAAACTTAATTTTAAGGATTGCACGACAGTACACTCTGAAAATGGGTCGCTCTATGAGAATAGTCATTAGAGAATATTAGAAATATCATATTTTTTAATGCCAGAGAAAAGGTATGCACTACTGAAAATTATTTTGCTTTTAGGTACCTCATATAAACATGTATAGCAGTAGAAGAACCCTCTCAAGACGTGGCTCCAGACAGAACCTTGAGGGTGTTTACACAAATGACAGTCTAGACACAGTCTGCTGCTTTATTTACTCAGAATAAAAGTTGTCTTTAGAGTGTATATACCGTAAATATATAATGGTATATAATATAATATAATCACTGTATATACAGTGTACACGCCAGCAGGAAGTCCTTGTCCTCAGTGGAACAGGCAGGACTCGTGGACTCATAGAGATGACATGTGAGACACCCGGGTCCACTGGTTGGCAGGTTTCAGTCCATGTTAGCGGAGGGGTGTGTGTTGGGTAACGCACACGTGCGTCCTCTCGCCCTCTCTCGCTCTCTTTCTCTCTCTCTCTCTCTCTCTCTGTCTGTCTGTCTCGCGCTCGCTCTCGCGTTCGCTCTCTCTCTCATTGTGCGTGATGTAACACAGTAAGGGGTTTAAGTGTGTGTGATGTAAAACCAGGTCATGCTAACAGGCCTGCCACTATATAATTGGAGTCAAGGACAGGACAGGTGTTCTATTAATAACACAGATCTTCCTGCCACCTCCCCCTCCCCACCTCCCCCTCCCCACCTCCCCCTCCCCACCTCCTCCTCTTCTCTTTCTGATTACCCGGATAATCCTTCCATGCCACCAATACAACCTGAGTCTGACCCTGATCTCCTTTCCTGTAGCGCGCACACACACACACACACATACACACACACCTTACCCTGACCAAGACTAGCTTGTCCTTACATCAAGCCCCGCTACCCTGAATACTTAACCCAGTGTACTTTAGGACCCCGAGTTGTTCCTGGTCAAAGGAGGTGATGAGGAAAACGTCCTCATTCAGAAGCAGCCAGTTAAGTCGTGACAAGGTGACAAGTGGATATCAGACGTTTTACTTCATGTTCATGCTGGTATTTTCTCTTTCCTTTCAGCCCCAACAGGAAGATCTCCAGCACGGCCTTTGGACGGTAGGTCCTGTCTGTTTGGTCTGTGAGCATCAAGCTCCTAGCTTGGTGGTTTGGCTGTGTGTCCGCTGAGAGACTCGGCTTTTCATTCTATCCTGTTCCCTCTCCTCTTTTCCCACACCCTTTTCCTTGTCGCCTTATATTCTTTCCTTCTCCCCCCCCCCCCCTCCCCCCTTCTTTCTCCACTCTGTCCCTCTTTACCGACGCACGCTCCTCCACCCCTCTCTCCCTCCTCCTCCTCCTCCTCCTCCTCCTCCTGCTCCTCCTCCTCATCATCCTCCTCCTCCCCCCTCCCCCTCCTCCCCCTCCCCCCTCCTCCTCTTTCTCCTCCTCCTCCTCCTCCTCTCTCTCCTCCTCCTTCTGCTCTCTAGTCAGCTGTTCCAGCACAACCACAGTGCTTTCAGCTCCAGCCAGGGCAGCACTGAGGACTTGTTTAGAGACAGCATCGACTCCTGCGACGTGGACATCACTGAGAAGGTACACACACACACGGACGTCTCTCACAGGCACACACATGCATACGAGGACTGGGGTGCGCACAGACACACACACAAATCAGCAGAACTCAGGTCATTTGAAATCAGCAGATCACTTCTTAATGTTTTTTATCACGGTATTGTTGCAAGTGTCCTTTTTTATGCTGTTGTTTGTTGGGGTGGCAGCTTGACAGTAGAGGACAGGAACAGGGTCAACAAACTGATAAAAAAGGCAGGATCCATTATTGGTATGAGCCCTGATTCTCTGGAGGTCATCACGGAGCAGAGAACCAGGAGGAAGCTTAGGACTGTCCTGTCACATGACGACCACCCCCTGCACTGCACTTTTGTTAGAAGTGGAAGGAGCAAACGTCTCCTGTTACCAAAGTGCTCTACAGAGAGATTCAGGAGGTCTTTTGTTCCTGCAGCAGCTAGGCTTTTTAATCATGACTGCTGATTTGATTTGATTTGATTTGATTGTATTACTGCACATTGCTCATTTGCACATCATAGTATTGTTATATTGTTATGTATTCCCTGTTTTAACCTTCTATTTTTACTGTGGTAGTGGACCACACTCCCCTGACTAACAAGTGACTATGCTTGTTTTATGTTGTTACTGTATTCCTGTTTTGTATGTTGTACAGACTATGGTGGCAAACCAGTTTCCCCATTGGGGATCAATAAAGTAAATCATCATCATCACTCTCCCCGTACTGTCAGACACTCAGACGTGAATTGGGCCCATGTGAAGAGTACCCGTGTTATTGTGTGTGTGTGTGTGTGTGTGTGTGTGGTGTCTAACAGTCCCACCGTGCTCTCACCCTCAGGTGAGCTACTTGGAGAAGAAAGTGACTGAGCTGGAGAACGACAGCCTAGCCAACGGGGACCTTAAGTCTAAACTCAAACATGAGAACACCCAGCTGGTTCACAGGTAACACACATACACAAGCAAGCAAGCTTGCAGGAAATGACATTATACAAAACAATTCTTTGACCGTGCGCGTGCGTGTGTGTGTGTTAGGGTCCATGAGCTGGAGGAGCAGATGAAGGACCAGGAGACGCGGGCGGAGCAGACTCTGGAGGAGGAGCTGAGGAGACACAGAGAGGCCTTCAGCAAGATGGAGCGAGACAGGAACACGGAGATAGAGCTGCTCTGTAACAGGTACCTGGCTACACACACACACAACCTGGCTACACACACACACAACCTGGCTACACACACACACACACACAACCTGGCTACACACACACAGACGGACAAACACACAACCTGGCTACACACACACACACACGACCTGGTTACACACACACACAGACGGACAAACACACACACACACACCTCCCTGACGTACTACCTGCCGGCGTTGTGCAAACAGAGTTCAGCAGCTGGAGGAAGAGAACGGAGAGTCGAAGATGAACATGTGTCGGCTCAAGTCCCAGACAGAGAAGCTCGACCAGGTGCGTTCAGCTGTACCCAACACCCTGCATGTTTGGACAGCACGCGTGGGTGCATGCAGGTGTGCGTGCCTGCGTGCGTGCGACGTGTGTGTGTGTGTGTGATGTGTGTGCGTGCATGCTCGTGTGTGAGATGTGTGCGTTGCTGTGTGTGCGTGCATGCTCGTGTGTGTTGCTGTGTGTGTGTGTGAGTGTGAGGACTGAGCCCGTGTGGATGCCTCCGCCCCGCAGGAGAAGCAGCGGATGACGGACAAGCTGGAGGACACCAGTCTGCGTCTGAAGGATGAGATGGACCTCTACAGGAAGATGATGGGCAAGCTGTGGCAGAACCGACACGAGTTCCAGAAGGAGAGGGAGGCCATGCAGGAGGTACGGACGGGCGACACCCATACTGCCCACTAGATGGCGCTCAAAACGCCGTGTGCCGATGTGCACCTCCGTTCACAGATTCAAACAGATACACAGCACGGTAAACTATACAAATGTCATACTCAACCTCCCCTCCCCCCAATCCCTCCCTCTCTCTCCCTCTCCCTCCCTGTCCCCTCCCTCTCCATCTCCCCCACCCTTTCTTCCTCTTTCTCCCTCTCCTCTCTCCCCCCCCTCCCGTAGTTGATAGAGGACCTGCGTCGAGAGCTGGAGCACCTGCAGCTCTTCAAGCTGGAGACGGAGCACCCTGGCCAGGGGCGCGGCCTGTCCGAGTACAACGCCAAGACCCGGGAGATCGAGCTGGAGCACGAGGCCAAGAGGCTCAAACAGGTGCACAGAGCTCTCCTAACTTGGCCTAGCGTAGCCTAGCGTAGCGTAGTATAGCGTAGGAGGAGTATTTTCTTGTAGACGGTGCTGCCGGTCACCTCACCACCCACTGGATCTGACTCTCACACCCTTTTTTCCCTCCCTCCCTCCCTCCCTCCCTCCCTCCCTCCCTCCCTCCCTCCCTCCCTCCCTCCCTCCCCTCCCCTCCCCTCCCCTCCCCTCCCCTCCCCTCCCCTCCCTCCCTCCAGGAGAACCACAAGTTGAGGGACCAAAACGACGACCTGAACGCCCAGATCCTCAGCCTGAGTCTGTACGAGGCCAAGAACCTGTTTGCCTGCCACACCAAGGCCCAGTCGCTGGCCGCCGAGATCGACAACGCCTCGCGGGATGAGGTGAGTACGACCCCCCCCCCCCCCCCCCTCCCTCCCCCCAGGGGGCTAAAGTAGTATCCTCGGTCAGATGAACCTTGTACCCCCCCCCCCCCCCCATCCCCAGTGGTGAGACACTTGTGTTACAAATAGTCCGGTCGATAAAGACGCAAACTCTCTCTTCTCTGCTTGTTGTCTCTCCTTTCCTCCCACAATCTCTCTCGTCGTTGCTCCCTCTCGCCCTCGATCTCTCTGCCCCTCGCTCTCTCGCCCTCTCTCTTCCTCCTTCTCTCTCTCAACCTCTCTCCTTCTCTCTCTCTCTGCCACTCTCTCTCGCCCTCTCTTCCTCCTTCTCTCTCTCATCCTCTCTCCTTCTCTCTCTCTGCCACTCTCTCTCGCCCTCTTTCTTCCTCCTTCTTTCTCTCACCCTCTCTCCTCTCTCTCTCTGCCACTTTCTCTCGCCCTCTCTCTTCCTCCTTCTCTCTCTGTCTGCCTCTCTCTCTCTCCGTCTCTCTTCAGCTGGTGGATGCT
Source organism: Hypomesus transpacificus (assembly GCF_021917145.1). Lineage (NCBI taxonomy): Eukaryota > Metazoa > Chordata > Actinopteri > Osmeriformes > Osmeridae > Hypomesus > Hypomesus transpacificus. The sequence continues at coordinate 15,033,179 of NC_061076.1, read as the reverse complement.
CTTAAAGAGCAGGAGGAGATCAACTACCGTCTGAGGCAGTACATGGACAAGATCATACTAGCCATCCTGGATCACAACCCCTCCATCCTGGAGATTAAGAGTTAGACACAAACACACACCGCACACCCTCAAACACACCTTAATGCGTTTAAAACACACAATCCACAACACACCACGATCCACACTGGACCCACTGGGGCCCCACGGGCCGGGTTGTGGAACTGCAGTTCCAACCCTAAACAGACTCTCATAGGACAGTGTTTACAGTTCACAAATGTAATTTGTTGATCAATCTGTCAATCACTGTTCACAGTAAAAGCCCCTTTAGCCGTTTACCCTATTTGGTACCATATGATGGAAAAAAAATGATACATTACCACTGAGATGTATGATGGCAGGATAATGCGTTGGAAGATGACACACAAAAAAAAGACAACATTTTCATTTGAAGTTATGTAGACTACACACTACCTCTGGGTTGGCTAATGTCAGTATTATTGTCCGATAATGTATTATATTATTATTTATTCCCACAAAATGTGACTATTGAAGACAAGTGTGTGATTGGGCAGCCTACCATTTGCAGACATGGTTAATATGGGGGTTTCAAATTCCTCTTAGTGACTAGAGATGATTGAGATTACAAACATGAAGGTTATTGGTGATTTCGGGTTTGCATGGTGTTCTGATGGTGAGGTGTCATGTTATGGAAACCGTTTTGTCCTGGCCCAAGTTCAGAAAAGCCGTTTCGAGTTGGTCACGTTGCTTGATGGTATTGGCCATATTTCTGGGATGGGTTTGGCTTTGTGAGTACCTGGAGCAGGCTACCATGTGGGGGCTGATGTGGGACGTTGGTTTCTGAATGCTAAATACACACGTACGTGGAATCTGGATAGCCCAAAGCCGGAGACCACGGTGTTAGGGGACCAAGATCAGGGCTCAGTGACAGCGTGGCGGGGACCATGGGTGTGTGCGAACACTGTGGAGTGGCTTCCTCTCCTCGTCTCCTCTCCTCGTTGACTTTCCTTTCTTTCTGATTTGGTCAAATGGTAGGGTTCAAAGCTAGGACGCATGCTTGTTTGGGTATGTCCTCTACCCTTGTCAGGTCAGTGCAGGTCAAGGAATGATCATCAGGAAAGGAGGATAAAACGGAGACACACCCCAAATCCTACTCTCTTATATAATTTGATTTCACTACCCCAGCTTTTCTCTGGATGCGGAGAATAAAGTTTTGTTGTGCTTGTGATGCACAGTGGCCTGTTGGGAACGGTTAAGGCTGGTTGTGTGACTTGTTTATAATGACTTGACTAAAAGGTGATTGAAGCCTGGTTCCTTGTGAGTGTAGTGAACACCAGAACCGCCTTGCACTCGTGGGCCATGTATAGTTACAGCATAACTGGTCAAGGTGAACTTGGAATATAATGCTGATGGGGGATAAAACAATTGAGACAAAAAAAGTTATTTTGAGGACAGCATTAGAACCTAGAGATAAATGTTTATTTTTCATACAAATCTGCTATAATGGATTTTTTGTGGAGCTCTATGTTTATGCATACTCATTGTCAATACTTTGGATTTCATATCTTCGACAGAGCAGATCAAGGCCGAGTCTGTTTACAGTCAGGACGCTTCCTTCCCTAATCTCCTTCCTTCACAACACACTTGTCGAGAGATGTTGTCATGTTTAAAGAGTCCTTCAGAGACAAAGGAAGACAAGTCAAATCATTAAGACTGCTACATTAGGAGTTCCCACTGAAATTCCTGTCATCTCCTACTCTGTCTGTGACTCCGTACGAGACACAAACCTGTCTGTAACAAACACCATGAAATGGATAACAGCTGTGACAAAAAACATTAGATGTAGTGTATAGTGGTTAGGGTTAAAGGTCATTGTCAGGGGTATACAGCTCCTTTGTGAAGGTCATGAATGTACATCACTTCATACATTATCTTGTAGATTTCACATAGCTAGCCCCGACTTCAGGTGCATCACAGCATATGATCTATGATTGTGTCGCTATAGCTAAGAAGCAGCGAATAGTGAGTTGCTGTACACACAGACACACACAAACACACCCTGTTTTGTCCCACACACAACCATTTGTGCAATGAAGCAAAACTAGTTATGATTAACTGTTTTGTATTGTTTCTTTCTGTGCATGTGTTAATGGTTTCCTTGGTTTGTGCCTTTGTACAATAGATGTCTGACACACACACACATCTGTTTTTTCTGGCCACTTTGATTTTGTCTATCGATGTGAGTGAGCTTTCTAACACATTGTAGCATCTTTTTTTCCTACATTGTAAATGTTGTACATAATCTAGTTACTATTTGTATTTATGTGCCACTCATCAAACTTATTGAAGAAAAAGGCTGTCTTTTATACAGTTTTATGATGAAAAAGAGCAAAATATATATATATATAAATCTAGAGATTATATGTGTGACCTGGAAATGTATAGCACACTTAAATGATGTTGTCATAGCTACTGTATGTACTTGGGTCCTCAACTTCTAACAGTTGTCTGTAACTCTGAGAAGAGCAGAGACTCAGTTTAGCCCTAGGACTTGAACAGTCTTTAGACACAAGATGTAGTGAGATGTAGTCACCTCGCACTAAGATCACTGATGTTATTTTCTTTGCTCATGTACTGGTCCTACAGTGAGTGATATGTTGTACAAACTTGAACATGTAAATAAAAATCAATTTGCTTTGGCATGACCAAGTATGAGTGTGTGACTCATGACCTCTTCTTGTGCAGACTACTCTCTGTGTAAAGCAGAGAGTAGTCTGCGAGTGCAGCCAAAAGACTGAAGCGCCTAAACTGTGGATAATCGTTCTGAAAAAGAGAATGGGGACTAGCTTGAATTTGGATGCATCCCTTTATTCATACGATGATTGAATGTGCTTTTCGGTGTTGGATTTGTTCAGGGAGTCCAGGTATCCTGAACAATCATTTTGCATCTATTCAGTAATCAACATGAAGCTGAGGAGCAATCGGGGACAAAGGTTTGGATGAGATCTCCCAACCTGGCAACCTTGGGGAACACTAAGACACCTTGTTCATGTGTGAAGTAGATGTAAAAAAAATAATAATAATCACATTTGGTAGAGTGTACCACAGGTTCTGTCAACACCCAGCTTTGCTCCAGCCCTTGTGCACACCAAGTCCCTCAAGGTTAGGCCCTCCACAGTAACTGTGTGGATGTCATAGCGGTCAGCAGATGCTTACAGTCACAGTGGGCAAGTGTAGATAGAGAGGCAGTGCTGCATTTATATCAGAACATGAGGAGCATACAGAGAAGAAAGGGATGAAAACAAATACAGTTTGTTAGGGTTTGGAAATGTACAGGGATCAGTACAACATGGAAGTTAGTGGATTTTCTGAGGACACGAGACATTCCTCAAGGATCATTAAGAGACTTAAAGAGAATATAGTAAAATAGCGTTCAGACCAAGTTTAAAATGTATATCTGTAAATACATGTGCATCCATGCTTATGGGTGTCTGTGTAAGTGAATGATGGCAATGACGCTATTGGAAATTAGCTGTACGCACACCGTACTGTAACGCATTCGGACGAGAAACCCTTCTCTTGATGGGGGTAGGAGAAGGGTGTAGTACCGTGTTTTGTCTGTTTGGCGCTGTGTTACAACTGGACAAGACACACCTATCAGATCTGTTCTGACAAAAGGAGTTGCTGGCATCGAAAAAACTGTCTCCGGCAAAATTCATTCTGGACTGGGCTGAGCGAAAAGCGAATCAAGACATCCAATTCATCTTTACTCTTACATTAAGGCAGATCAACTTGCTGAGATAGGAAAGCTACAGTTTGGTCGATCTCCTTCTGGAATGCATTTCAGAGGCTACGTTGATGAGTGAAAGTGACAAGAAATGTCTCCGTCACATCTTTGGTCACTTACAAACATCTCAATGACCACGAAGGATAATATCAAACTTTGTTTGTGTTGGAAGATCTAGATGAGTGTCGACCCCCACTAGAGTCCTTCAAATGTCAGAGCTGCTGTGATTAGTGGCGTGTTCAGGGAGTGGCCTAGGGTGGCACGGGCCACCCCTGAAATCTGATTGGCCACCCCAATATCTTACATTACATTTACATTTACATTACATTTACATTTATTCATTTAGCAGACGCTTTTGTCCAAAGCGACTTCCAAGAGAGAGCTTCACAAAGTGCATAGGTCACTGATAATAACAACAAGATAGCCCCACAGCATTGCGGGTAGTCAAAAACAAGAAGTACATATTGTGGACAACCAAAAAATAGTGCTAAAGGGAAGAAACCATAAGAGCATGTAGTTAAACAAGTTAAAATTACACAACATTGATCTCTAAGTGCAGGTGTACCTGTAGGAAAGCAATAAAAATAGGATTAACTAAAAAAAAAAAGAAGAATACAACAGTTTAAATCAGCTACCACTAACCAACAAGAGCAACAGTCTAAGCAAGAGTCATTGTGAACCTTGAGGAAACTAGCGTTGGATTCAGCAAACCATTCCTAAGTACCATTGTACTCCCGGAACAAGTGCGTCTTGAGCCTTCTCTTGAAGGTGGAGAGACAGTCCGTGTCTCTGATGGAGGTGGGGAGTTGATTCCACCATTGGGGTGCCAGGCAGGAGAAGAGCTTGTGCTGGGACCGGGCGGTCTTGAGAGGTGGGACCACCAGGCGGTTGTCTGAAGAAGACCGTAGGTGGCGGGTGGGGGTGTAAGGCTGCAGGAGAGACTTGATGTAGTCGGGCGCAGTTCCATTCACTGCTCGGAAGGTCAGTACCAGGGTCTTGAATCTGATGCGGGCCGTTATGGGTAGCCAGTGGAGGGAGATGAGGAGCGGGGTAACGTGGGAGCGTCTGGGTAGATTGTAGACCAGACGGGCCGCTGCGTTCTGAATTCTCTGAAGAGGGCGGGTTGCGCATGATGGGAGACCGGCGAGCAGCGAGTTGCAGTAGTCCAACTTGGAGAGGACAAGTGCTTGGACAAGCAGCTGGGTGGAGTGCTCAGACAGGTATCTCCTGATCTTCCGGATGTTGTAGAGGGTGAATCTACACGACCGGGAGACCGCAGCAATGTGGGCCGTGAGGGAGAGCTCGTTGTCCATGGTCACCCCAAGGTTCCTGGCAGAGGATGAGGGGGTCACCGTCGCAGATCCCAGGGTGATTGAGAAGTCATGGGAGATGGAGGGTTTGGCCGGGATGATGAGAAGTTCTGTTTTGGCAAGGTTCAGCTGGAGATGGTGCTCAGTCATCCAGGCGGAGATGTCTGCGAGGCAGGCCTCAATCCTAGCTGAGATCCCCGGATCGGTCGGAGGGAATGACAGGTACAGCTGCGTGTCGTCAGCGTAGCAGTGGTAGGAGAAGCCATGGGAGGTGATGATTGGTCCAAGTGAGGTGGTGTACAGAGAGAAGAGGAGGGGACCAAGGACGGAGCCCTGTGGGACACCAGTGGAGAGCTGGCGTGGGCCTGACAGTTTGCCTCCCCAGGAGACCTGGTAGGATCTTCCCGACAGGTAGGATGAGATCCACTGGAGTGCAGTGCCAGTGATGCCCATCTCAGAAAGTCTGGAGAGCAGGATCTGGTGGTTAACCGTATCAAACGCCGCAGAAAGGTCCAGCAGAATGATGACGGATGACCTGGAAGCCGCTCTGGCAGACTGGAGGGCAGTGGTGACTGAAAGGAGGGCAGTCTCTGTGGAGTGGCCGGTCTTGAAGCCCGATTGGTTGGGGTCGAGCAGTTTGTTCTGAGAAAGGAAGTTAGACAGTTGGTTAGATACAGCACGTTCAATTGTTTTAGAAAAGAAGGGCAACAATGATACCGGTCTGTAGTTCTGGAGGACGGCAGGGTTAAGGGAGGGTTTTTTGAGTAAAGGGGTAACTCTGGCCTGTTTGAAGGCAGAGGGGAAGGTGCCAGAGGTAAGAGAGGAGTTTAGAACATGGAGCAGAAAAGTTATGATAGAGGGGGAGATGGTTTGAAAGAGAGGGGAGGGGACAGGATCAAGGGGACAGGAGGTGGGGCGATGAGAGAGAATGAGGTCAGAGAGCTCTGCTCTGAGCTCTGAGATCTTAAAATATGATTGGCTATATGCCCAGTCAGAGGCGGGCCACCCCTTGTGCCACCCCTATCAAAAATGTCTCGACACGCCCCTTGCTGTGATGTTACAGAATCACCATCAGTGGATGTGCTGCTCACAAACCTCATCAAGGGGAAGCTGCTCTCCTCTGGATAACCTCCCGACCGGAAGCAGCAGCCAATCAGATCCCATCTGATTATCTTGATCTGGTGAAAGAGGTACGAGGGGTTCAATGACCCACAGAAGGAGGAGTACTTCATGAAGAGAATCAGTGATGTGAAACAGGCCTAAAGCATCTTCTCCCACAGCAAGTCATCCAGGAGCCTTTACATCATGTGCCACATACCAGTCTTCTCTTGGATTTCTGCAACAGTTCTAGAGAAGATGGATAGAGAAGGTGGTGGAATGCCAAAGACCCTGACTCAAATGTGCTCTCAGTAATATTATAGGGTGTGTTTCATAATGATCATGAACACACACAGACACATCCACAAACAGCCTACATATAAACATTGTAAACGATTTAACAGTTGCTTTTTTCAAATGAAAAAGGTTATCCAGCATTTTGATATATTTGTATTATAATTATCATCTGGAACTGTGTATATAATTGTTAGGAGAAGCTCTTGAAATAATGGTGTTTAATGTTGTCAAAATAAAACATCTTTGCCAATGTAGAGTAGGCCTACTAGGTTCTATTTTATTAAAGAAAACGACTTTATAGTCAAAAAAATATTACATTGACTGTTATAGTACACTGTAGTGTTAAACCTAGAAAGACAAGCCTCACATAGAAGTGTGTGTGTGTCTGTATGTGTGTGTGTGTGTGTGTTTGTGTGTGTGTGTGTGTGTGTGTATGTGTGTGTGTGTGTGTGTGTGTGTGTGTGTGTGTGTGTGTGTGTGTGTGTGTGTGTGTGTGAGAGAGAGAGAGTCGAGAGAGAGAGTCCAGAGAGAGAGTCCAGAGAGAGTCCAGAGAGAGAGTCCAGAGAGAGTCCAGAGAGAGTCCAGAGAGAGAGAGTTCAGAGAGAGAGGGAGAATTCAGAGAGAGAGAGTTCAGAGAGAGAGGGAGAATTCAGAGAGAGAGAGTTCAGAGAGAGAGTTCAGAGAGAGAGTTCAGAGAGAGTTCAGAGAGAGATAATTCAGAGAAAGAGAGAGTTCAGAGAGAGAGAGTTCAGAGAGAGAGTTTCAGAGAGAGAGAGAGTTCAGAGAGAGTTCAGAGAGAGAGAATTCAGAGAAAGAGAGAGTTCAGAGAGAGAGTTCAGAGAGAGAAAGAGAGAGAAAGAGAGAGAGACAGAGACAGAGAGAGAGAGAGAGAGAGAGAGAGAGAGAGAGAGAGAGAGAGAGAGAGAGAGAGAGAGAGAGAGTCGGATATTTCATTATATAGTTGTACTAACGCGTGTTAAAAGTTACGAACCTTGTTCGTTACATGGGGACTGATACAAGCTGAGCTCGCACCCTCCGGATGTACTTGATGTGTTTGATTGGTGTCTGCAGAGTAGGAGATGCCTCTGCCTGTACAGGTCTTTAACTTTCAGGTAAACTTGTATTTTCGTATCGGTTTTCTCCTATTTGCTCAGTTTAAAGTTCGTCTGACAGGGAATATCAGACGGCTGGTCATCTTTTCATAGAAGGATTCAGTTTGCTCCTCAAAGCACATTTATTAACTCATCGTTAGCTGTCAAGCTAAGCGATGTCGAGCTAGCTAGCTGTAGCTAGTAAAACTGTAACATGGCAAAATCCTGTGACCGAGGGTGCCCTGGGCAGTTGGCCATCAGACACTAATAGCTGAAATTTAGTATGGTGTGTGAAACTGAGTTGGTTTCCTCCACTGTAACACGTCGCTGTGAGTTTCAAATTAAAGTTTTATTTTTGTCAGTTATCTTGCAAATTTTCAAAGCAGTTAGCTAGCTCTGTCCACTCCTTGTAAGCCAAAATGCCCAGTTAGTGTTGCTGTGAAACTAGCTACAGTACGTGTGCGGATTTAAGCTGCCAAGGCAAACCAAACCATCTGACCGTCTGACAACTTAGAAACCAGCTCTCTAGCTTGATAATGTCAAAGAAAGTCGAGTCAACATCCATTTGCAGAATGTCGATTCTGTTTATTGAAAGTTATAGTAACGTTCGTTTTCTAGAACCGTGCAGAAAACAATGGCTATGAAGCAAGCTTGTCTCCACGGTAATGTTAGGTGGATTGACCATCTCAAATAAGTCAGGGAGTCTTTGTTTGGCTTGGCACCTGCCTATACAGCCAGCCATTACACACCACCTCCCAGCCAGCCAACTATGTATATATATATAGACATATTGAAATAGTCTCAAAGGGCATCACCAATATCTCAATGTTTCTCTGAGTCTGAGCCAAGGGGGGTGAGTACTTGACTGTCTCCCTCACCCCTCTTCAGGAGAGTGCAGTGTCAGGTGTGGGGGTGGCTGCAGGGGTGGAGCAGGATGAGACGGAGGCCAGCGAGCTGGGCAGGGCCAGGGCCAGAGAGGGGGAGCAGAGGGGCAGGAGCGGTGCATGTGACCAGGCCCGGGAGTCTCCCTGGACCGGCCTGCTGCTCCTCCCCGCCGCCTCCCCCCCGCGTAGCAGCAGGTCAGAGCTGCGCCTCCCCGTCACGGCGGGGGACTCGGCCTTGAGGAGCAGCCTCTCTGCGTGCTCCCTCCTCCCTAAGGTAACCGCAGCAGCTGTCGCTGGGCAGATTAGCTCGACCGATGAACGGGGGCTGGATGGCCGATGCGATCTTTCGCACGCGCCAAAGAGATTTAGCTTTGCGCCATCGACAGCGCACTCGTAACCTTCTCGGGGTCATGTTCACGATTCAAAAACGAGGTCGGTTTGTAGCCGGTGTGTGGTGAAACTTACTCCTCGAGTATGTATCAGGCCACCCGCGTCAACGAATTGCTAGCTTTTCGTTGGCGTAGTAGTCTTACAGATTTGCCGGTCTGAAATGGTTTCCATGCAGATGTTGATCCGTGTGCTTGGATGAATTCTGTGGTTGAGCTGGGCTCCTCTCTCCCAGGGGTCTGTGGAGCCCATGCAGATTGATGCCGAAGCTCGGGAAGAGCAGCAGAACGACCCGGACAGCAGCTATGTGGTGGAGAACTCCACACTGGTACGTCACCTCAGACCTCAGAACCTGAACAGAGAACCAACAAAGCCATGTGTGTGGTAGCTGTTTGTCGGCTGTCACCTCTTGGTTACTACTCTGCACTCTGCACCTGATGCCCTTGGTGCCCTCTGCACCTGATGAGTGGAATGGAAATGTGTCCATTTTGAATAATAGTGATACGACGACGACCACGATTATTACATGTGTACGTCATCACGTACATACGGGGGGTGGGTGAGAGTGCAGTTTGTACCAGGGTCCTAACTCATATAATTCCTTCCTTCCCCCTACCCCCCCCCCCCCCCCCCCCCCCCCCCCCCAAGCGAAACCTTCAACTTCTTGTGTCAGTATGTATTGACATCTGCCTCCTTTTACTCATTCCGTTTCCGTCTTTCTCTCTGTGTGTTTCTCTCCCTATTTCTCTCTCTCTCTGTGTGTGTCGGTCTCTCTCCCTCTTTTTCTGTGCGCGTCTCTCTCTGTGTCTCTCTCCTCTCCCTCCTCTCTCTCCCTCCCTTTGTCTCTGTGTCTCTCTCCTCTCCCTCCTCTCGCTCCCTCCCTTTGTCTCTGTGTCTCTCTCCTCTCCCTCCTCTCTCTCCCTCCCTTTGTCTCTGTGTCTCTCTCCTCTCCCTCCTCTCTCTCCCTCCCTTTGTCTCTGTGTCTCTCTCCTCTCCCTCCTCTCTCTCCCTCCCTTTGTCTCTGTGTCTCTCTCCTCTCCCTCCTCTCTCTCCCTCCCTCTGTCTCTGTGCAGGACCTGGAGCAGTATGCGTCCAGCTACAGCGGCCTGATGAGGATCGAGCGGCTGCACTTCGTGGCGGAGCACTGCCCCCGGCTGAGGGCCGAGGCCCTGAAGATGGCCCTGGCCGCCCTCCAGGGGACCTTCAACGTGGACGCGTACGAGGAGATCCACCGCAAGCTCTCCGACGCCCCACGGTGAGAGAGAGAGAGAGGGGGAAAGAGAGAGAGAGTGAGACAGAGGACGGGGGAAGGAGAGAGAGAGAGAGGGAGAGAGAGGAGGGGGTTAGAGAGAGAGAGAGAATCAAGTAGTAGCTGACCTGCAAGTAGCAGGAATCTGCATGTGTGACAGTATAACATTATATTTAGGCACGGGAAATAAAAAATGGTGTGTGCCTACTGCCCTGTGTGCTAACATCGCTCCCCCCCCCCCCTCCAGGGAGGTCCAGGGGGTCCCAGACGCAGTGCCCGAGGGGGGGGCGGAGCCGCCTTCCCTAGACTCGGCCTGGGCCGAGTCCACCAGGAAGAGGGCTCTGCTCAAACTGGAGAAACTGGACACGGACCTGAAGAACTACAAGGGCAACTCCATCAAAGAGAGCATAAGGTACACACACACACGCGCACGCAGGCAGTGTTTTCCAAGCGTGTGGTTAGACGTACGTGGTGCCCCTTTCTCACCGTGAACTGTGGGGGAGAGTCTCATTCAGGGTGAGCAACAGGAAGAGACACCGGGGCTGCGAACCCGAGCCATGTCTATCCTACCGTGTTGCCCTGCTCAGGAACCCTCCCTCCCATTTCCCCCTCCCTCCCGTTCCCCCTCAGGAGAGGTCACGATGACCTGGGCGACCACTACCTGGACTGCGGTGACCTCAGCAACGCCCTCAAGTGCTACTCCCGCGCCCGCGACTACTGCACCAGCGCCAAGCACGTCGTCAACACGTGTCTCAACGTCATCAAGGTAGCTGCTTGGCCCCCGCGACACGTCCTGCGACCCACAATCTGATGCCTCTTCCTTTGATTTATTTCCCCTTCCCCTTTCCTCCCTTGCAGGTCAGCGTGTACCTCCAGAACTGGTCGCACGTACTTAGCTACGTAAGCAAGGCTGAATCCACCCCGGACATGGCAGAGGTGAGCACGGACGCGCTGGAGAAGGACTGACACACATGCGCACGCACACACACGCGCGTGCTGTAGGTGGTGAATGCTAAAATCACAAATTCATTCTTAACTTCTTAAATTACTTGAGTCTTTTTTTTCCTCTCTCTCTTTCCAATTTCAGCAAAGAGGAGAGCGAGATAGTCAAAACCAAGCGGTCCTTACCAAACTCAAATGTGCTGCAGGTAGAGTTTAGTAATAGATAGACCACATATTTCAGTTAAGATTCCTATATGTTGAATGTATACACCTTCCTGCCAAAGTAAACTCCTTGTCTGTGCAAACTTTCATGGCGATTAAAACCTATTCCGATTCGGAAGAGCATTTCTGTCTACTTGAAACCCGTTATCCGACAGCCTCGCAGATGGGGGTGGGGATACAGGCCTCGTTCTCCCACACACACAGCTAGCACCGACGCACAGAACCCCTTGCTCGAGCCAGGAGGCCGGTAGGAGCCTGTCGGGGAGTGGCCCGAACGCTAGCATCAATAGCTGTGTTCCAGGGAGTTTCTGTGTCTGTGTGTTTTCCTCCAGGCCTGGCAGAGCTGGCCTCCAGGAAGTACAAACCTGCTGCCGAGTGCTTCCTCCTCGCGTCGTTCGACCACTGCGACTTCCCAGAGGTGAGGCGGCCGCCGCCGTTTGTCCTGACCGGGGGAAACGCGACCGACCCCGACACCTTTTGAGAACGTCGGTTTCGAAATGGAGTCGTTTTGAACGTCGACGCGATGCGACCGCGTAAAGACACAGGGCCCAGTGCTAACGTAGCCTTGTGGATGATGCTGTGGAAACACTGATTGTGTCTGTGTGTGTGTGGGGGGGGGGTCCCTCCAGCTCCTGTCCCCCAGTAACGTAGCTGTGTACGGGGTCATGTGTGCTCTGGCCACCTTCGACAGACAGGAGCTCCAGAGAAACGTCATCTTCAGCAGGTAGGTGTGGCCCCCCACGGGGCCGACAGGAAACGCACCAAACAAGCTACGTGTCTGTCGAACGACCCACGTCTGTCCCTCCTGTGACCACGGCTCTACTCGACGACACTGACTTCTCTCTCCCGTCCCCCCCCGTACCCCATTTCCGTCCCCCCGTTTAGTTCATTTAAGTTCTTTTTAGAGTCGGAGCCTCAGGTCCACGACGTCCTCGTCAAGTTCCACGAGTCCAAGTACGCGTCGTGTCTCAAACTGCTCGACGACATGAAGGTACGCCTCGCCGGGCCTCTCCCCGGAAGCCAAGGGCGCGTTCCCGCGGAACGTTCCGGCGCCGGTTGGCGTCAGCCCCGTGCCCACTGACGCCTGTTCCCCTCTGCGGTCAGGGCAACCTTCTGCTGGATATGTACCTGGCCCCCCACGTGACCACTCTGTACACACAGATCCGGAACCGAGCCCTCGTACAGGTGAGGCACCACGCTCACGCACTCTCCTGCGGTCCGCGTGTCGGTTGCAGGGCTAGAGCATCACGCGTGTGTGTGTGTGTGTCAGTACTTCAGCCCATACGCGTCGGCAGACTTGACCAAGATGGCCCGGGCATTCCACACCAGCGTGGCAGCTCTGGAGGAGGAGGTCACCCAGCTCATACTGGAGGGAGTGGTCGACGCTCGCATCGACTCCCACAGCAAGGTCAGGCCCTCCGCCGCCACCAAAGGGGTTTGGTTCAGCTCTCCACAGCGCTATTCTTCCTTTTTAATTGTTGCTTGACCCGACTCGAAGGGGTCGTCACACACACACAGAAGGTGTCTCCATCAGTCGTGGCTTCAGTTCACCTTTCTTTTCAAGAGGTGATTCAAGAGAACCGTCTTCATTATAAATTTTTTTTAACCTGGCGTGACAAAACTCACACCAGCTTCCCGTCCTGAGCGACTTCCTGTCTCCCGTGTCAGATCCTGTATGCGCGCGACGTGGACCCGAGGGGCGCCACGTTCGACCGGTCCCTCCACGCGGGCGCGGGGTTCCAGAGGCGAGCCAAAGCCCTGCTCCTGCGGGCCGCCGTGCTGCGTGGACACGTCCACGTCAAGGTACCCGGAGAGCCCAGGTTTCCCCCCCACACACACACACGCCACGCCCGCTTCCTGCCTCCGGCCCATACCCAGTGGTGCTGGAACACGTGAGCGGAAGGGCTTCCTGCGAAATCCACAAAGGGGTTTGAAAGGATTTTGATGAAGTGGATTAGTGACTGTTTCTATGACCCCGCCCTCGCTCTCTCTCTCCTTCTCTGTCTCTGTCTCTCTCTGTGCTGTCTTCCAGTCACCCCAAAGAGAAGGCATCCAGGTGGAGTTCACCACTGCCAACAGCCAAACGTGGATGAGCACCAACATGTGAGAACGAGAACCCTCGTCCCCGTGCCCTCCTCTCTGGTGCCCCTTGGGAGGCACCATTACAGCCGGGGAGGGGGGGAGGGAGTCCAAAAACAACAACCTTCACAGACCTCCCCCCCCTTCTTCAGAGGATGGTACGATTCCCTGCTGAGAAGGAATATCACAATCGTACAGACTTTTTATTTAACGTTTAATTGTTTACGTATCGGGAGATGGATTGAAAGAAAAAAAAATTGTTGCTCGTTTTGGAAATATGAACGATGAAAGGAGGAGGAATGGAGTTTGTTGTCTGTAAGAGATGCAATTTCTCTGTGTCCGACAGATCTTTGATTATTAATCGACAAAAACCTCACCTCAGAACAAGCTTTTAAAATAAATCGAAAAACATGCCTCTCTTCTCCATCTTTGGCCTTTTGTAGGCTAGTGGGCATCCAACATGTATACACTGAACACATTCACAAAAAAAAGCTTCAAGCTTCAATCAAAGGAACTCACCAGGACAAGAGAAAATGCTCATGTGCAGGAAGGAGGACTCAAGAAGGAGGACTCAAGAAAAAAAGTCCTCTGATTTTATTTAAAGGGGTTGCTGGTAGGAAGATAGAAATGTACAGACACACAATGTTCTTATACAATTGAGAATCTTCCAAAATGTATGTCTTGCTCTTCCATCTTGTGTTCCTCTACTGAGACGATCCAGTATCGTCACATCTTTTAAGAACCATTCTGTAAACAGGTTGTTGTGAGTAGGGGAAACAACAGCACTAACACGAGCTGCTTTGTAACCTATCCTGTAACTACTACTGTGTTTATACAGGCAACTAAATCGTATCTGAACAGGATGTTAGTCAGAAGGCACAACCTCAATGCACTGCAAGAAAATCCCTACCACCATTGAAGGCTCCAAAAAAGAGCACAAAGAAAACACTATCCTCCCTCATTTGTCATGTGAGCTTGAAAAGACAAACAAGTACAGCAGAACTCTTAAGAGTTTCCAATTCTGGTATGTCTGAATATTTTCCCACAGAAAATACAAAGAAGGAAAGATGTACAAAGAAGGAAAGATAACATCTTTAAGTTGGATGACAACACAAAGTTGTTTGAGAAAGTAAGATCTTGACGCTAAAATCTTACGTGACTCAATTTGGTATTTTCTCATTATAATCTTTATAATCTAAATGGTAAAATATTGCCTTGAAATTTCAAATATTATTCGAATCTGTTTTAGTGACTAAAGTTTTAAGTGTAAGTGGTTCAACCAATTAATACACCAAGATCCACACATCCTCAAGGCACACATTAAGACCATGAGCTAAACTTGATGATATCAAAGATTCATTTTCATCCCCACTGTTGTCCATGTCAGGAGAGTCACATCAACACAAACAGCAGACAGTCACCAAATCCAGCAGAGATCATTCCAAATGAATCCCTGCTCCAACACACCAGAATCAAATGAATCCCTGCTCCAACACACCAGAATCAAATGAATCCCTGCTCCAACACACCAGAATCATCAAATGAATCCCTGCTCCAACACACCAGAATCAAATGAATCCCTGCTCCAACACACCAGAATCAAATGAATCAGTCTGATTCATCAACCAGGCTTCTGCACAGCTTTATAATGACCATTCATTTGAGTCAGGCGTGTTGGAGCAGGGAAACATCTAGAACATGCAGGGCAGGGGGGCACGAGGACCAGGACTAAGAAAGGCTCCTGTTGAGTAACAAAGTGTTCCTGTGTTTGAGAGGGACACACAGCCGTTTGACTGTCAGTTTGCTGCGGTGAGTCTCTCCTTCAGTCCTCTGGATTGTTCTAGATCTGGAGGGTCTGAGGTGGAGCCGAGTTTCCCGTTCTTCAGTCCTGTTCTCCCCTCCTCCTCCGCCTTCTGTTTCTCTGCCTTTGTTTTAAACCTCAGCCCGTGACCTGTGAAGAAGTAGGTTGGTGGTTCTCTGGTCAGGAAGAGGCTGAAGACGTTAGGAGTCTCAGCTAGGGAGAGTTTTTGGAAAGCTAAATGTAGGTGTGTGTGTGTGTGTGTAAGTATGTGCGTGTGTAAACTTACTAGGGCAGTCTGCCACCTCCTTATAGGCCTTCTTCTTACAGCATGCACGACACAGGTTGAACACACACTTGTTACCCTAGAAAGAAACAGAAAGGGAGGCTAGGGGCCAAAACAAAAACAACCCACACCCAACACGATATACTGGAATCGGTGTCGATGTTACCCGATCACGGTGGACCACTTCGGGTGCGCGATCTTCGGATCCCTACCTTTGGGTTGCCACACTGCTCGCACTTAATATACTTTGCTGCGGAGAAACGAAAACACACGATTGACCGACACGTGGCATCAACGAGCGCCACGACACGTCGGTCGGGGAAGGCACGAGCGCGGCGCCGTGCTCACGTTTGTGCTCGGGACAGAAGTTCTTGTGGGGGTTGCGCGCCTTCTTCTTCAGCTTGTTCTTGGAGAGCGCGTCGGCGTCCGCGTCGGCTCCTCCGTCTCCGTCAGAGTCCTCCAGCGCCCTCTTGTGGCACGCCGCCTTCGCCTCCTCCTTCGCGCCGTCGCCGACCGCCTCCTTGGGCCTGAGGGGCGACAGTGACGGTGAGATCTGGGCTCTTCAGGCCACCGTACTTGGATGGATGCGATCGCTCTCGGTGCAGGGGCGGGTCACTCACGGTGGCCTGACGTACGGCTGGCAGATCCAATGGGGGAAGGGCAGCCCTCCCCGTTGTCCCGCCTCCTCTCCTCTGGCGATCTCCTCCTGCAGGAAGCAAGGAGGCCTGAGTCAGCCCCCCTATCAAATACTGCACATCCGTCTTTTCACGAAAAAAAACGATTAGAGTGCATCATTAGAAAAGGACACAGTATTCCATTCTCTGCCCCCCCCATGAAGGTAAACTGGTAAAGGATTTCTAAAATTATTTTAATATTATAATATAATTAATATTTTTTTGTGTTTCTTATCAAGATATTTTTAGGGCATGTCTGCTTTAACTGGATAGGCAGTGGAGAGAACGAGCGAGAGCGAACAGGCAGGAAAATGGTCTGAGCCGGCCTCCTGAGGTCTGGCCTAAGTGGTACAACATAGACGGCTGAGCTGATTGGTCGGGAGCACGGTGGTCCAAGCGCTGTGGTCAAGACACAAGTGCATAACTTGAAGCCTGTCAAGATGGATTCTCACATGATTGTGGTCTCACGATGTAAGTAAAACAACCAACTATGGGATGAGGGAGGGAGGGAGCTCTGGAAGGCAGACAGAAAGAGGAGGTAGAGGAGGGAGAGAGAGGGAGAAGAGAGGTGATTGGGTACCTGGCAGCGTTGCTTGAGGTGCCTGCTGACCCCAGACAGGGCCTCCAGGTTCTTCACCTTGGCTAGGTCCTCCCTCAGGTCCTGGTGAATCTGCAGCCTAAACACACACACACACACAGAAGTTCTGAGTAGACATGACTAGCTCCACAGGAGGTCGTGACCCCCGTGGGGCGTGCTGGGAGAGCGCCCTACGTACGTGTGGTGCCACATCTTGAAGAGGTGAGCTCGGACGTAGGACAGGGTGCAGGGGGGGTGGCGCCGGACCACCTCCAGATACTGCTCGGCCATCTCCCATACGGGGGGGCTACGGCCCGCAAACAGGGCCGGGTTATGGAGGTTCCCCTCTGAGGGTGCGCCCAGACACACACACACATTAGTCTGTGAGGCCTAACAAGCGACGTACAGTAGGACAGTCGTTAAACGTTGTGATGGAAGTGTGTGTGGTGTGTGTGTGTGTTCTCTCACCTGCGCTCATGACCCCCTGCACGCCCGTCTCCGCGATGCAGCGCTCCACGTCGCTCAGGTGCTGGATGTTGCCGTTGGCGAACACTGGGATGCTCACGGCGTTCCTACGACAAACAGGGAACACTGGTTGACTCGACTCGGGAGTGTCGCGTTTTGGCGTCGGTTTGGACTGCAAAAGTTGTCTGCTCCGTATCTGTCCGTTGCGATTTCTCTTAATTCGCCCCGGTCATCAGAGAGCATTTCTACTGTAGGGAGAGCTTGTGACAGACAGACTGGTACTCAGAACTGCCTAGGTATCTGTCTCCCAAGTATTGAATTCATGAACAATCATCCTCCACACCCATCCTCCACGGTCAACCACAACTTGCTGTTTGCAGGAATCGAACCCTGCTCTCCAGATTACAAGGCCAACACCCGAACCAATGTGCTACACGCTCACACCTTAAAGTGCCCGATACCAACGAGGTACCAGACATGTAAATGTTGACGGGGTCGACAACGGAGAGTAAGAGATCCAGGACAGACATATGAACGTATCAGGGTGATTCTATCTGACCTGACTGCTTTGATGTGCTCCCAGCTGGCAATGCCCGTCACAGTTCCCTTCTGGTCTTTGGTCCGACCGTGAACCGTCAGCAACTACGGAAAAACAGTACCTCCGATTACCATGCTGATTCATCCCGTGTGCGTGAGATACAGAGATTCTCCTCGAGCTCCGCCTCTGGTTCTCCTCACCTGACAGCCGGCCTTCTCCAGCATCTGGGCGTACTTCACGGTCCTGTCTACCTCGTTGAACACGCGGATCTTACAGGTGATGGGCACAGACACCTTCTCATTGGCCAGCTTGACTGCAGAAGAACGTCAGCGTTAATCAACAAGGTTTAAAACGGAGGGGCGGGGGGGAGTAGGTGGCTGAGCAGTTAGGAAATCGGGCTATTCATTGGAAGGTTGTCGGTTCGATTCCCTGGCTGTGCAAAAATGACGTTGTGTCCTTGGGCAAGGCACGTCACCCTACTTGCCTCGGGAGGGATGTCCCTGTACTTACTGTAAGTCGCTCTGGATAAGAGCGTCTGCTAAATGCAGATGTAAAACCATAGTACTGGGAATCTTCTCTCTCTCCTTTTCATGTTTGCGGTGGACTCACCCATCTTCTCCAGCAGATCCCATTCATCTTGGAGGAAGACTCCGTAGTGGCCTGAGAAACAGAGAGCTTTTCTCATCAACTGAAACACAAGTCACATCGCAGAGGATTCTGCTTCCAGTCCACCCCCTTTGAATCCATGCTAATCCATCACTGTGCTTGATTTCAGTGAGATGCACCCGTGTCGGTCTGCCCCAATTTAGCACGCTGGCTAATGACGACAATGAGTAATGGGGCTGATTGCTATTGGCAACATATCAGGATATGGTTAAAATGTTAAGGCTTCACTCACAGCCGTACTCCCTCACTTCCTCCAGCATACCTCTTTTGGCAATCATCTGAGGACAGCCCAGGTTGAGGTCAATGGCGTCACAGTAGTCCTGGGCCAGCAGGGCCGCCTGCACAAACACCTCCGGGTCGTTGGCACAGAACTGACACAAAACAGACAGAAGAGCAGGGCGTTTAGAACACGCCGTGTTTATCTGGATGAAGAATGTGCAGCCATCATGGCTGCTGTGCTGTCGTCCCCCCCCCCCCCCCCCCCCGTCCCCCCATTGCATTGTAGGGCAGATCTAGTCTGGCCAGCCCCAACCTGCCGGCTGGCTGAATGTTCAAGGCACAAAGAAATGAGGCCCGCACCATCTACTTTTGTGGAGGCCTCCTAGCATGTGATGTGGAATGAGAGTTAGTGCACGCATGCATGTTCTCACCTGGGTGATGAGGGGTCTGTGGAATGAGAGTTAGTGCACGCATGCATGTTCTCACCTGGGTGATGAGGGGTCTGTGGAATGAGAGTTAGTGCACGCATGCATGTTCTCACCTGGGTGATGAGGGGTCTGTCTTCTGGGCACAGCTCATTGTAGAGGTTGTCCTTGCGGTAATTAGCGTCGCGCACAAACACCTGCGCGTGCAGCATGGGCGTGTAGCAAAGCTGGGCGCCGTGGCGACGGCTGAGGAGGCGCCAAGCCAGCTCGCTCTGGTCCACCATGGGTGCCACCACATAGCGAGCCCCCTTGAGAGTGGTCCGCCAGAAGTCAAAGCCCTGCAGCTTGGCCATGACAACAGCCTGCTACTCCAAAGGGAGGGAAAAGGAGAGGTCAACCCAGCGATCATACCGTTGTATGATTCTCAATGCAGATGGCACATTTTTGTTGTACAATTAGTCTGATAGTTAAGTAACTATGGGGTCAGATGGCTGAGCGGTTAGGGAGTCGGGCTATTAATCAGAAGGTTGTTGGTTCGATTCCCGGCCGTGCTAATGACGTTGTGTCCTTGGGCAAGGCACTTTACCCTACTTGCCTCGGGGAGACTGTCCCTGTACTTACTGTAGGTCTATCTGGATAAGAATTTGCTAAATGACTAAATGTAAATGTAATGTAACTAGTAAAAAATGTTAGTGCTCTCCAAGCAAATTGAGAGCTACCTGTAAAGCCTTTGCCATGCATTGCTATCATTTAGGCACCTCGTGATCTCTTTGCTTTTTAGCTAGATAGCTAGCAATAGGCCAATTATATTGGGTTACTTACTACTAATGATTGTAATAGCACATGAAGACAAAAACACCACACAGATGCAGAGTTGTTTTTCAACCAGATATATAAATGGGTAAAAGCATGTCTGCATTTTAACAATCATAGCAATGATCATTAGCTGGACATAATGTACATAACTAACGCCAACTACCAAGATACCATGACATTTTATGACTAATTGACAAAACTATTTTGGGTTAATATGGTATTGATTTAGATAGTATACGAACAAATTCGTGAAAATATAAACATGTAAAATGTTTATCTAAATCTAATATTTATTTGCAACCAATATGAGGATGTACCTGTGCTCCAGTAAGACAAAATCCAAGCTTCGTTAGATTTCGGCACGATTTTCAACCGAGTGTTTCGTTTAAATACTTCCGAAGAAAAACACGACAGTTTTTCATAGATTCCATCCGGTGAAATCCACTATTCGTGAGATGTCCGTCTCGCGAGGTCTGCTCTCCACATACCATTCGAGCGGAAAGAGAGGAATATTCATGCTAATTATGTTGTTAGAAACCAGAGTTCTGTCATTGCATCTGGAACTTGTCAATAAAAATCATTAAGGTTTTCATCTCGTTGTAATTCCATGTAATTGTGCTGCCCTGTTGTCAGCACCGACACTGAAGAATTTAGTACTTCAGAATCTGGGGTTTATCAATGGCAGGAGTTACATTTGGCTGGAGATCACCGGCGCAGGCACCATCGTGGTTACTATGGTAGGGGGAAATGTTTAGTAAAACAGTTATTGCTTATAAACATGTCTGTCTAAATCAAATTGTGTCAAATGAGCTAATACCTATAATTGATATTTATCCATAATTAATCCAATATATCTTTATATTGGATTTTGTAAAATATTTTTTTTTACTAAAAGCGGTTACACAAATCCCTTAAAATGGTCTCAATTGGATTGAAGGTCAACAGGAAGACTATGGAGACAAAAAAATGAAGGAATTTGCATAGGTTACATAAATGCAATGCCCCTGAGACCATTGACCTAAATGCCCAAGGAGCCCCGATTTGAGGTTCACCAATGAAGAGAAGACATTAACAAAGCCTGCTCCCCCTACTGCGCAGGCGCGACTGAGGAACAAGGGCCATTGAAAGTTGCCTAATTTACCATTCTATAACTGATGAGTGCACTTAACTTTCCATCAATAACTAATGAGTTGACTGCATAAGGGAACCTGCTTGTTGTCGGTGACTTGATGTAAGTAAAGCTATTCATGAATGAATAAACTATTAGATCACTCATGCAAAATGGAATGAAAGCATTGTTACCCTTGGCGACCAAGTAATGTCAGATGTTTAACCAGGATTGCCAATCAATCTGCTTTAGCATCTCTATAGACTAAACATGATGCTGTATGTGAACTGTGTGCGGATGCTGGGACTAGGAGGGGAGGGGGCGTGGGCACGTTCACACATAAATAACCCAGACATTCACACTTTGTGTATCGTTGTCTAGTTAATTTATCTCCATTGTCACACCACAAAGTATATATCCTGAGGCCTTCACTGAGGGGGAAAAGAAACATTTAACCCAATTGGATCAAACTAAGTGCAACTCTCTCTTGCCCAAGCAAGCAGAATGGATGACTGTCACACCGTGTAACACTGGGTAACCAGCAGCACTCTAATGCTGGCACAAATACAATGTCCATTTTACTGTGTAAAGCACAGAGGCAGTGCTACTAGGAGTACAGTTGATTATAAACCATTATTATTTAGCATGGCACAGTTCTGTCAAATGATTCAGCTTATTGATGTTGTTCAGCCGGAGCCAAAGTCAGAATCATGTGAAACAATCATACTGTACACTATTTGACAAGCTAATCAATAAATAAATCACTTTGTTTGTTTTTTCTATCAAATGTTTTCCTCCGGGTAAATAATCTTGTTTCCAAAAGTATGTGCAAAAATATCTTCGAATTATATCAAATACAATGGAAGTCTGAGTGTGTAAACATGGGACAGAGGGGAAGAGAGAGAGAGAGAGAGAGAGAGAGAGAGAGAGAGAGAGGAGAGGAGAGAGAGAGAGAGAGAGGGAGAGAGAGAGAGAGAGAGAGAGAGAGAGAGAGAGAGAGAGAGAGAGAGAGAGAAGATACCAGAGCTATCTAACACCCATTTAACTGGCATATTTAAATTTCTGTAGACACACTACAGCATACAATTAAATAAGATAAGCTGCCAGTATCTTTCATGATGGTAAAGAGACTATAAGCGTCTCATTGGTGTAGAATTCTCAGTGAAATAACAAGACGTGACAGCCATTCCCAATAGAAGTCTAATTATGGCTCTTCAGCCTGAAGCATTCCCCGTCCTCAGAAACAAATAACAGTAAACACATGAAAATTGGATTGTGGAGGACTTGCTGTGTCATGGTGACACAAGCCAATATAAAGCCCACCCTCGGTCCTAGATGGTGGTTTACTGCAGCTCATTTTGAAACACAGCTATTAAAATGTCCAAGTTGCCTTTGATGGCTCAAAGGTTGTCCGTATCTTGTGATTTTCATTGTAATTAACAATCATTTAAATTGGCAAGTCGATAATGAGTGAAAACAATTTCTCAGTGATGGGATGGAGCATCATAAAGGGTCAGATGGCTGAGCGGTTAGGGAGTTGGACTATTAATCAGAAGGTTGTTGGTTCGATTCCCGGCCGTGCCAAATGACGTTGTGTCCTTGGGCCAGGCACTTCACCCTACTTGCCTCGGGGGGGGGGGGGGGAATGTCCCTGTACTTACTGTAAGTCGCTCTGGATAGGAGCGTCTGCTAAATGTAAATGACAGAGGAAGTGACACACGAGCGGTCCACCATTTACTTCCTCGGTATATTTGAATAGGGTGCTTTATTGACAGAGCACCCTCTCTCTCTTCACAATACTTCTGTATCAGCAATGGTAATAGCCACACACATATATACACTCACTCTCTCTCACACACCCACACACTCCCGGCCCAACAAATTAACACAGGCTCCTTCCCCCACAAACCTGTAACATGACTGTGCTAACTATGTTTGGGAGTACAAAGCAGAAAAAACACCCTCAGTGAGTCAAAGAGTAAATGGTGTGTTGCGGTCGGCTCATCCCTGTCCTACTCAGTCAGGTCCGGTACTGTATGTTCACAATCGCTCGTGAAATAGGAGTGCTGACTCACCTGTCCATTGTCTAATGTTTCTCATCTCCCCTTTGTCCGTGACACGGTGTTGCATCATGGAAAGGCTTGTACAAGACTGAACGTGGATTCACACGAGGACTGTTACAAAACGTGCACAAAAAGACATGCAAACACTCGCATGCTGACAGTTCATAGATTGACCAGAGCCTATAACCCCACCACAGTGACCCCTGTGGCTCCCTCATGTAGCTATTATTACAGCCAGCCACATGTGGCAGGGCAGCGGAGAGATATGCTGCTGAACACCGTGTTACTCCTACTTACCTCGTAAATTTACCTCTTGGGATATTGGACTTTTATTGACCTTTAGTCTGGCCTTTCCATTAGGGATCCTCCAAGGATGTAAAAAATAGTCTGTTTCTACAGAGACACTTCACATCAGACCTACAAGATGCAGAGAACAAGAGTTTTAAACTGTTAAATACTGTTAAATATTAGTTACAAATAAATTCAGTCTCCCATCATGCGCCTTATACAAACACAGCTGTACTGTATGTCCGCTAGTCCAGCATAGATCAATGAATACATGTCTGGATGATCGATATATCATTCCCCAGGGGGCTACTTGTGTGGCGTCTGTTCTTTGTCGTATATACTTTAAGATGAACCGTTATTCACCCATCCTCAAAACATGGTGTTTTCTTTATTGTTAACAGAGGTCTGGGTTCTGAGTCAATGTTGATATCAAAACCTACTAAGGACGCTGACCAGTATGCTCTGTTGTGAGGCAGTTAGTGGCGTTACATCTATAAGGGGCTTAAGAATCAAATTAGGTGTGTGTGTCTGTGTGTGTGTGTGTGCGTGCGTGTGCTAGCTCGCTGTCTCCGCATCGTCACAGCGTCTAAGTGAAGGTCCATGATTAATCTGAGTAGTGCCTGATGAAATAAAATGCAGGAAATAGCAACGTAGCACGTGAAGTCGTTTACAGTCATGATTGAGTCATCAGAAAAGCGGAAACAATCGAACGTGCAGGCTTTAGGACCCAGCGGGAGCTTTGCGCGTCGGTTCATTTTCACATTGACGTCTGTGGTCTCATACGTGCAGGAATAAACGTGATTATACGGTACTAAGGCTGGGGTGGAGGGAGGGACAGCAATACAGCGGCGCTGATCGAGCATCACTCAAGTAGGTACCACTTGTGATCCTAATTATAGAATAGGTTTACGAGGGGAGCAGGAACGAAGTTATAGTGATAATTATAGCAGATATACAAATGACAAGCCTGGTTCTTTATTAGGTGTAGAAAGGTTAAATGTATGGTTGCCGGGGTCAGTTGTATGGGTATCCTAATGGAGCAATTATTGAGTTTCACATTTTTCACATATTTATTTCAATAAAATTCGTTTCATGAAAATTGGCCAAAATGCGCTCAATATTATCTGAACAAAATGTAAAATAAGTTGTCTCATTACAAGTCTATTATGATATAATAGTTAGTACTTTGAGCCTATATCATTTTGTAAATGCGGTATTGAGAGCGGGCAGTGGGAGATATGCTTGTCGTGACCGCAGAGGCAGCATCCAGGGGGTAGGTGGAGGACGTAACAGGTTACCGTCACTTCTCTCGTGGTCTCTCATGTTGTAGCATCGATCCGCTCTGTTTGGTAGATCGAAATAGACTCGTCATTCGTTGACATGTCGTTTAAATTAGGCTGATGCTCCACATAAATAAGCGCTCCGAACTTTGGAGCGGAATTATGGAGAAATGTGCCTACTATAATTACAAAATTGACATTTCCACATTGAACAAGGATGTCCACCTGTTCACAGGGCATACAGGGCATACGTCACATTGGACTAAAAATATAAGCAAACACTAACATTTATTTGTCTGTAAGGAGGCCTATAGCCTACCTAAATGCTAAATGCTGTGTAGTCCGAAAACAAACGAGGTGTTCATCCATCCACCATGCGGTCGTTCTGATTCTTACTGAGTCTGGAAACATTTTGATGTTGTCTTTAAAATCGTGGGTTGGTCGAATGTATTAGCCTATGTCATCCTAAAACGTAATCATCCACAATGTATAAGCTTAAGCTTATAACGGTCGCCACATGTCTACGCATAGCAGTGCAGGTTGGCGGGTGAAACGTGCGATGCATACACGACCAGATTTAGGGAGAGGGCATAGGCCTAGATTCTTATTTCAACGAGTTACAAAGTCGTGTCATGTTCGAGCATTTGTTTAAGTCGACGCGCGTTTGCGATGAGTTACTAAGAGACGCTGGATTGCTCCGGTTTACGGTCAGCGATTCCGGCCAACAACCACACCACAACAGTTTGCTCACACGCAGCACATTATGAAATTAAATGAGGCCTCTAAATATAGAATTCGTGGACAGTTAGTATCACTTGGAAAGCACTCAAGCGAGTTTAGATAAGGTGAACGCGTTTAGGGCAACCTTATGAAGCCCAGCTGTGTTTTAAGGTTTTTTTCAGCCTATAGTATTTTCTGGTGAACTCTGGCATCCACTGTCTGTCTGTCTCGGCTTTATCTTGGTGAAGAAGCTACCAATGTCTTCCTCTGTCTTTTCATAATAGATGTTGATGTCTGACGTCGTGTCTTCCATGACATGCCAGCAAACAAATACAATAATTTGGTTAGACATGAGGGAAGAAATATTCAACAGCTGCTATTGCAATCATTACTCATGTGTAGCTACAGTGAAATGACTTGATCCAATTCTCATTAACCTGGTTATATAACCATAAATTGTCATGTATAATACTGTGGCGGTTGTGATCTCCAACTTCTAACGTTACAGCTTGATATTTTGGCATATTCTTGGCAGTTTGAATGTAAAAGCCAGTGCCTAAAACCTGGCTATTTTGTCGTTTTCAATTGAGGTGCCCCTGTCCGCCCACACCCTGGTTCCGCCTCTCAGGCGAGTCATGTTGCATCTCACAGGCCATATCGTCTCACGTCATAACTCATCAAATTTAAATGAGAGCTCTTCCGCGGCAATAGATCTTCTGGGAGCATGCGCACAATTTTCAGTGGGTTATCCTGAAGGTTATTTAAGGGATTACTGGATCACACTTCTTAAAACAAGTCCATTGGGGTCTAAGACTTGTGTGAAGGGTCCAGGCTAATGCTGTCCTTTCAGAAACACGTTTTTACATTCCAATGTTTCTAGACATGCCAAGGATATACATTCAATTGGCAACCAGGTCGGTTGCCATGGTGTGCGTGTCTGCTGGCTTCAACCATGCTAAAAAGACCAAGGCCAATGCTGTAAAGGAGAAGAAAAATGTTCTAGAAAGACAGGCCATTTATTTGTCTTTATACTGTAGCTCCATCA
The DNA here is from genome assembly GCF_021917145.1 of Hypomesus transpacificus. NCBI lineage: Eukaryota > Metazoa > Chordata > Actinopteri > Osmeriformes > Osmeridae > Hypomesus > Hypomesus transpacificus. The sequence goes on along the minus strand of NC_061076.1, from coordinate 15,006,847 downwards.
TGCTGTTCCCAATCATAGAGGACATGGACCAAGCCCAGGCAATGCGCTGTAGCCATACCAACACTCATATATATATTTAAATATCAACTTTTCCTTTTTGTCAACACTTCAAGATACCCTCAAAGAAAAATGTGCAATGTGTAATGACAATGAAAATACCTCCGCTAGCTGGTTGGCTGAGGCTCTCAACACAGCCAGCCACAGTGCGATCCAGACATGGATCATCTGGTGGGGGTGGAAGTGGGGGTGGTGGGGTGTGCGTGTGTGTGTTTGTGTGGCTGTGGCACTTTGCAGCAGTGAAACTGTAAATCTCAGGGTTCCATTGCAGCTCCCTCCCTTGGGCCACAGATAAATGGTCATATTATGCACTAACATAACAGGATTGTTTGTCATTCTGCTTAATGTAATGGGTTATTATTGCATTGTTTGTGTGTGCGCGCGGGTGTTTGTATAACTGGGAAGCAGAAACTCACAGTAAATATGCACGTGAAGGAACAAGGTAGGGTGTGATTGAGGTTACAAATGTGACAACAAATGTGAAGTTGCTGTTTTAATATGCCTGATAAAACATTTTCTTCAAAATAAAGGTTCCGATTAGATCCAAAAATGGTTTCTTCAGCTCGATGTCACAGGAGAACCTTTTATGGTCCCACAAGGACCCATGTTAACTGGGGTTCTTTCATGAACCTTTCATGAAAGGTATGTTCGTTATGAATGAAGGAACCAACTGATTCAGCTCAATTCCATGCTCTTAAGGGAAATACTACAGAAAGATTCCATAGTACCTAGAATAGGACTTATACGCATCTGAAACAGTCATCTTTAAACTTTATCAGTTGTGTTAGAGCATTAAAGCGAGTTTCTGTGCTGATTATGTAGAGCACACTCTTTGTCGTGGATGTGTAGGGTTGGTGGTTTGCTGAGCCCTGCTTGCCTGGTGAACATCCGTTTCTAAGATTCAGACTGGTGTCAGCTCTCGGCCCAGGCCTTAGCTCAGTGAGTTAGTGCAGTCCTACGTTGCTCCTACAGTCAATTCTACACAAGTTGACCAAAATGGATCTTCTTTCTTTCTTTCAGAACCAAACCCTAGAGGATCATGGGAGGTGTGGCGGTGGACGAGGGCTCCGGTCGGGTGAAGGCCCCAGATGGGGGCTGGGGCTGGGCGGTCCTGGTGGGCTGTTTCGTCATCACAGGCTTCTCCTACGCCTTCCCTAAGGCGGTCAGCGTGTTCTTCAAAGAGCTCATCAGGGAGTTTGGAGTGGGCTACAGTGACACAGCTTGGATCTCCTCTATTCTGCTGGCCATGCTCTATGGCACAGGTATGCATGCACACACACACACACAAACACACTTTTCTCATGGCCAACAGAAATGCATACGACTTACGCGCGCGTGTGTCCTGCTCAGGTCCCCTGTGCAGCGTGCTGGTGAACCGTTACGGGTGTCGGCCTGTTATGATGGTGGGGGGCCTGTTTGCCTCCCTGGGCATGATCCTGGCGTCCTTTGCAACCAGCATCATCCACATTTACCTGTGCACTGGAGTCATCACAGGTGACTGTTGCTCTCTGTTCACTGGGGGGAACAAGCTGTAATCCGACTCTCTTTCAGCAGTCATTCACTGTTCCATTCTATTCCATACAGGCCTTGGTCTGGCGTTGAACTTCCAGCCCTCCCTGATCATGCTGAACCGCTACTTCAGCGAGAAGCGTCCCCTGGCCAACGGGCTGTCGGCGGCGGGCAGCCCCGTGGCGCTCTGCTGCCTCTCCCCCCTGGGCCAGGTGCTGCAGTTCCAGTACGGCTGGAGGGGGGGCTTCCTCATCCTGGGGGGGCTTCTGCTCAACTGCTGTGTCTGCGGGGCCCTCATGAGGCCCCTGCTGGCCCCCAAGGGCCCCGCGATCGCGGACGAGGAGAAGAAGGAGGAGGCAGACGGCGAGGAGGACGGAGAGGAGGCGGGGAAAGGCAAGTCGAAGGCCAAGGCCAAGCTGCTGGACTTCTCCGTGTTCAAGGACCGCGGGTTCCTCATCTACACCATCTCGGCCTCAATCATGGTCCTGGGGCTGTTTGTGCCTCCCGTGTTCGTGGTGAGCTACGCCAAGGAGATGGGGAACGAGGACACCAAGTCGGCCCTGCTGCTCAGCATCCTGGGCTTCATTGACATCTTCGCTCGGCCCACGTGCGGCGTGATCGCGGGGCTCAAGTGGGTTCGCCCGCGCTGCGTCTACCTCTTCAGCTTCGCCATGCTCTTCAACGGCACCACGGACCTCATCGGATCCCAGGTGGGGTGCCGGTCCTGGTCTTGCTTAACACTCGCAGGTTACGCGAACCCCGGCGCATTTCCGCCCACCTGGAATTCTTCCCCCCGCGATGCACGGCTAAGAACTGTTCTTTAACTTCCGTGGTTTTGTGCCTCTCTCCATTCAGGCTAACGACTATGCTTCCCTGGTGGTCTTCTGTGTGTTCTTCGGCATCTCTTACGGGATGGTGGGGGCTCTCCAGTTTGAGGTTCTCATGGCGATCGTCGGCACGGAGAAGTTCTCCAGTGCCATCGGATTGGTTCTTCTGATGGAAGCCATGGCTGTGCTCGTCGGTCCTCCTGGAGCCGGTGAGTGCGGGGAAACACGACAAACGTCGCCGTCGCTGGTACGGCGACACTTCAATCTCTCTCTGCCTCACATCCCCTTTAACCATCCTCCCTCCCTTCTTCTTCTTTCCCCTCGTACCTCTCCTCAGGTCGGCTCCTGGACGCCACCAAGAACTACATGTACGTGTTCTTGCTGGCAGGAAGTGAGGTGGTCCTCTCGGCTGTGGTGCTCGCTACGTGTAACTTCCTGTTTATTAAGACAAAGTCGTCAGAGCCGGGGGCGGAACTGGAGAACGGTCCGGTGGCCAAGGAGATGGAGCAACTGAACAAGCCGCCCCTGGACGGAGTGGAGGAGAAGGGCGAAAAGGAGGAGAGAGAGAAAACAGAGGTGACGGAGATCAAAGAGAAGGAGGACACCGAAAACGAGAAGGACAAGGCGGAGATCAGACCAGACAGCGTAACGGTAGACTCTGAAGAGGTGGAGAAGTTCCTGAAAGAGCCGGAACATAACGGCAGCGTGCTCTCCAGCCCAGAAACCTGCCTGTGAAGGGGAAAGCGAGCTTAGAGACGCAAACCTGTAAACCAGTGAAAGGCAGTCGGAAGCTCTGTTTGGAAGACGTGACCTGCGAAGCCCCTAGAGGTCGTCAGAGCTGTCCCCACCCCCCAGTTTTTATTTGCGGTGTCGTACGTTGTGTTTGTTGTTTGTGGGGCTGTGCCATGGCAAGACCCTCCAATGACACAGACATGCAAACCCCTAGGCAAAATAGTATTTTGAGTAATACTCTAACCAGCATTGCCACGTGAAATATGGGCCAACTGTCGGTGTGGCTGATGTGTCAAATTCCAGCACAGTATATAACGGATTTGTGGGGATTTGTGTTACCTCAGTACAACACACTCTAGACCAACCAATTTGACTGTAGATCTTGAGAGAAGTTTCTAGAATCAACTGTTAGAGGAAAAAGGAAAGGCAGAACGGAGAGTACTAATTTGTGACCGGTGCAGAACTTGCCGATGTTCAAAGTTTAAACAAAGATTTGATTGCGTTTGATATCAAATGGATATTGATATTAAAGTGAATTACACTTCAAACACATATGGATTTGGAAGCCAGCGAACACGGAAGAGAGTTTGCCAGACTGTTACTGTTCCTTTCCTCAACGGCACAGCCTCACTGTTAGTCGAGCATTCACATTACCTGCTTTAGTGTTTGAGTCACCATCAAATATAACCTAACTTGTGGCAGGGACGTCACTGTTTTCGTCCTTCGACAATTATTAGTGTGCTGTGTGTATGTAAATAAGGTTGGTTGAATTGGTGAGATTGAAGGTGAGAGGGAGGAAGCTAAGTGGAAGCAAATGAATTGATGCTAGGTTGCGTTAACTAGAGCTAACGCTTTGCTCCTAGATCCGAATACAAGCTTTACGTGTAATTGTGTCTGTATTGTGTGTGTATCGGAAGGAAAAATAAACAGTGAGAGAGAGACAGAGAGATGAAAATCAAGAGAGAGATGCAGAGACAGGCAACATTCTTTCAAAGAAATGTTTGTGTTTCGGTCTGGTCTTGACAGACGGCAGTTGACATTATTGTCGCTTACAATACGTTTCAGAGAACTAGCAGACTGGCCTTTAAGAGACAACTTCAACGCCAATATCAAATCAAGACAGAGATTGCTGGATATGTGACATTTCATCATCATTTTTCTGTAGAGTGTATTACACATTTGCTTTCCATATTCATATGTATGTATGGGTATATGGAATAACGTATTACTCCCAAAATGAGTTGTATTTATTTGCTTTAATGACAATGTTAACAGATTATTTTAAAACTTGAATTTAGACAGTGCTGCTACAGTATGCAGGATAGCGTTACTAAGGTGACGTGGGCATTATTTGTTTTTGTGATATCCGTTGGCAGCTAAACTGAAAAACAAAACAAAGAACCTCAAGTTGTTACAGTTAAATGACGCCTCTATCATTTAGTTTATTACATAATAATGAAACTGTCCCACTGTCAGGGTTAGGGGTTAGACATCCAGACCCCTGTCAGGGGCTGGAGCCTGAATTCTATGAGTTATTCAAAACATGTCATTCGTACAGTATTACAAGTTTCTCAGTTTGATGGGTGTTTCTAAAAGGAAAAACAATGAGTAGAAATGATGACTTAACTTTAAAATAGTCAGAGATAACATCACATATGTAATTTTTTAAGGACTAACATCTATACCAAAATTGGTATGAATAACGACCAGACCTACTGAAGTTTTCAGCTCATGAATCATTCTTGAAAATCCAATTGGTTCTTCAATGAGAAGGCTAATGAGTGTTTTTAAAACACTTCAAACCCCCTCAAGTCGGGCACTGTAACAGCTGAGCTTCTTGTTTTACGCACACTCCGATGCAGGCCCATTCATTTTGGGAACCAGTTTGTGATGTAGAGACGCCCCGACATTCGGAAAGACTACATTTCCCATGATTCCACAACCAGAAATTAAACATCCATGTGGCGTCCTAACTCATCAGACAAAGTTTGCAGTGTTAATACATGTTTGTATACAAATGTATTTCGAAAATGCCAATTGTTATTCCCAATCATCCTATTGGTTCTTTCATTGACATTTCACTCCACCAAACACATACCTGGAGACTCCTACATCTCGTCTCTGCTCTGGCGTCTCTGTCTGGTGATGTCTGGTTCAAGTGACCAATAATTATAGATTGATGAAGAAATAAATGTGTTTTCTTTCAACTTGTTTTCACCTCCTAAACAGTACTTTCCAGTCCAGTGGTTCCCAAAACACCACACACTAAATATAATAAATGCGTACGGTGGATGCCCAAAGGGCATTCAAAAAGGTTACTTTACATGGTCTTAACAGAAGATTAGTCTCAGGTATAATTGTTCTAAATATTGAAAAGGTCCCACTGACCCAAGCACGATACAAACGGTTAGTCAAGGGCAGAATCACTGTTATGGCATGCCCTCGCTTGAGTGTTTGTGTAAACGCGTGTGTCTGGCACAGGGAACTTATGGCTTGCAGACATAATGTCAACCCTGGCCACAGAGCATCATATCCTGTCAACTCTGCCTTTTTGCAGCTTCTTCCTTATCCGAGACCACACACATCAACACCTCCTTCCTGTGAGAGAACACAGACGACACAAAAAAAAACCGTCACTGTAAAAACAGAAGCAGTTACCGGTATGAACTGATGAAGTCATTTCTGAACCATCGTCGTCATCTTGCTGTTTCTAAACATAAGGTCAAGCTCTTTCACTTTTAGGTGACCCATGGTTAGTATCAGCCTACCTGGTGTGTGCATATCCATGCATGTAGGGATTGATGTCAAGGAAGGAACGTTTTGAAACAGATTGCTGAGATCCTTTTGAGCTGGTCTCCTCCCCGACCCCCCCCCCCCTCAGCGGTGCTGGTCTGAAACTCCAGATGAATGCCTGCGAGGAGAGAAGGATTGTCCTTAATCACTCCTCTCTGTCTCTCTGCAGTGACCAGAGAGACAGCGATGCCAGACACTTGTCAATCATTTGGAATTCTCTTTTAGTAAGGTCTGTGAGATAGACTATCCATTGATATTGCATGTACTGTGTATCAGGGGCGTAGCCACGGGTAGGCACAGGCCTACCCAATTTGTTCTAAGGCCTACCCAAAAATGAAAGTATCTCCGAAAAATGATGTCACATCGCAAAGTAAATGAGTAAAAAAACCCTGAAAAGATGCCTATCCGTATTTTTTTAGGTCTAACAAAAAATATTTTCGTGGCTACGCTCCTGCTTTAAATGTAGGGGTCAGATGGCTGAGCGGTTAGGGAATCCGGCTAACAATCAGAAGGTTGCCGGTTCGATTCCCAGCCGTGCAAATGACGTTGGGTCCCTGGGCAAGGCATTTCACCCTACTTGCCTCTGGAGAATGACCCTGTACTTACTGTAAGTCACTCTGGATAAACGCGTCTACTAAATGACAAAATGTATATGAAGTCTTTAAAGTCTTTAAAAAATGTCTTGTTGAAATTGGTGGACGCCCTCTTTGCACACATACGTTCCTTGTCATTCCACTGTTGTTTCCTGTGTGTTGTTTCTCGAGGGAAGTGTGAGGAAAACAATCCCAGGATGACTCGTGTGTAACTGTCCTGCAGAGGGTAGGTGGCATGCAGTCCAACAGCACCCCCCAGTGGTTGCAGTTGAAGCAGGTTGCATGTTTTACTGAAGCATGATTAGGATAGATGTCGTGTAAGATTTTCCCATTCACCCTTTTTGCATGGTGAACAAGGCAATAAGCATGGCGAGCGAATGTTATGTGTATTTGGACTGGCTTGGATGAGAAAAATGTTTATATAACACAAGGCAAGTTTGTAGGACGGTATTATTCCCAAAACATACTGACGTTCACGGACAAAAGATGTCAACCTGACCAACATTAGGATGAGGTGATGGTGGTTGTGCTACGCTGATGGGAGTTGCTAACACTGAATGTTTGTGGAGCATGTTTTTGGAGTTATGGTATCTGCAGATGAAAGCCAAGTCATATTGATATCCATATTGATCAGAGTTGGAAATAGAAACTGTGGACTTATACAGGTTCCTGGAAGTGCTCCGAAACAGGAAACTAGACTGGACGGACAACAGTAGTCATGCCTTAGGGCAGTGGTTCTCAATCCTGGTCCTTATGCCCCCCTGGTCTGCATGTTTTAGATAGCTCAACAGAAGCCTGATAACGACCCACTCATTTGAATCAGGTGTGTTGGAGCAGGGAAACATCTAAAACATGCAGGACAGGGGGTCCCTGAGGACCAGGGTTGAAGACCCCTGGCTTACGCTTCTGAATTCTGACCCCGCACGGGGGGGGAAAAAGTCTACACAGACACGAATGTACAAGTACTTATTCATTTATTTACACAATTTTAAAATACACAAATACAGTGGCATTACAAATGAGGAGCAAAAAAAAAAAAAATAGCGTTCATGGCGAGATTCCATGGCTCCCCCGTGAGCTTTGCGTTCCCCCAGACGCCCCCCATCGCCTCCGCACCGCAGTCTCCACCGCAAATCCAAATCAACCAGGTCAAACAAAAGAGAAGTGAGAGTGAAAATAAACTACGGTTCGTGGAGAGGTGGGGGGTGAGAATGTGATCCCACATTAAGGGTACTTGTTTATCATCACCCACATCCGCAAGAGAAACAAGATGGGAGCTGTTTTTTTTTTCTTTCTTCTTCTTCTTCTCCTCTCCCACGGAGACCCACCGATCCGAGGATCAAAACTACGTTACCCAGAACTACAATGGAGCGAAGCATTCCAAATCCCTCCGTACACTACCTTCATTATCATCAAACTACACACGCATACAGTGGCTAATGCAGACATGGTATTTTGCCGTTTCAAAGGGCACATCCTATATACACACATACGAGAACAGAAGACTTGCTAAACTACCCCCCTTCCCCTAGACGACAGAACTCTGGACTGTTTTACTACACTGAATGATATGACGGTTCGCACGGTACTCGACATCACCTTGAGAAGCTGTTGCCGGTGTCAAATGTGACGACATGCGTGGTGCCTTTCTCGTGACGACCTATGGTAGTCCTCGCGAAGGACATTCGAGGGGAGGTGCCACCGATATTAGAGGTGGGCGGACCGGGGTCCGCTGAAAAGGTTGACTGAAAAACCAGCCAGGATCAAAACCGACCCAGATCCATAGTGACGTGCAGGCCATCTTATTCTCCTCTCTGCACTGCGCCGACCAACTGTCACTCAGAGCCTAATGCCTTTTTAAACATCCAATAACCTTTTAAAAATAATTAAATAGACCTAAACATATTGCCGTTTTTTCCAGGTTCAAATAGGTACATCAGACTGGGGGTTACCAATAGCTGACACTCAGTTGAGATGGTTTATTTAGAAAGAGTAAGAATGCATCTTAATGTCCGTCTGCCAGTGCCGGTCTCAGTTCCAGGTCAATGGGAGTGAAGGGTGACTTCAACCCTTCAGTCTTAACCCCTCCTCCAGGCTGCTATACATCCCACTACATGCCAATACAAGCCTCCTATCCACACACGCTCACACACAAACCCTTTGACTGACTGCTAAGGGTCGAGAGCGGAAAAAAAAAGCGGAAAAAAATGAAGGAAAACAGAAGACATCTTTACATCACAAAGTGTTTCACAGCTTTTAGACCCCAACACGCGTTGCCCTGGAGACACGCCCCGCCCATCCGTCCTCAATGTACACAAGGGGGCGAAAACCCCTTCAACCAGGACTAACAAGAGACAAACATCAAGAAGAGATGGTGGATTGCTTTTCATCAAGTCTAAATATCAACAGAACGCACTTTTAAGTAAACGCTTGACACAAAAACCTCCCGCCTTTTCCTCCCCGAAGAATGGATACTCCTTTACAAAAAAAACATTGAATTGTGGGACTTGGAGTGTTTGACAACACAGCCCTGTTGTACTGACCCTTGACATTGATGCTCAGAAGATACACACGGTTCAGAAGTTGTAGTCGCAATATCAATTCCTGCCCCCCCCCCCCCCCCTTTTTTTTTTCTTCACAAAATAATCATAAAAGAGAATCCAAAAGTAAAAACATGAAAGCCATGCTTTCCGAAACACCACGTTCACAATGTCCACCGTTGAGGCACGGGAGGATGAAAACAAAGCTGATGTACTCACGAGAATGGAGCCGGTACAAACAAGTTGTTAATCAGCTAAATACAAAAAAAAAACAAAAAAAAAAGTCAGGGAGAGAGATAGAGAGGGAGAAAAAAGCCACGCGACAAAACCAAGGAGAGAAACAAACGAATGGCTTAGTCGACGCAGCAGCGCAAGTCGGCAGGCTCCGAGTGTGTGTGTGGTGGGTTTTTTAGCGTTGGGGAGGGAGAGCTGTTTTAAGCGAGAGAGTTGCTGGGGGGAGTGGGGGCCGTCAGAGCAGGCTGGTGTGCTCCACCCCCCCCCCCCCCCCCCCTGTAGCTGGTGTCCTGCAGAGAGGCAGAGAGGGGAGGGGGGGGGGGAGGGGGGAAGAGAGAGAGAGGCTGCTGTGGGTGTGCCTGGTTGTTAAGGCAGAGAAGGCGAAAGTCCACCCCTGCCCCCCCCCCTCTCTCGTTCACAGTCAGGAATCCCCCGACGGCGATAAAGAGCGCGGACCAAACACTCTCCTAAGTGTGTGTGGGGGATCGTTTGAGAGTCGTGTGTGTGTGTGTGTGTGTGTGCGTGTACTCAGCTAAACTCAACGTATCACCGCTCAGCCGATGGAGACCTACTCCCCCTGCCGTCAGATTGGCCGGCCGCAGGGAGTCGATTGCTTTTAATGGGCGATTTCCGCACAAGTCCTGGATTGTGTGTGTGTGTGTGGGTCATGGGTGTCAGCCATGGGTGGAAGGCCCCTCCGTGACGGGGCGCAGGCGGGTGGCGAGGCTCATCGGGGGGCCGCGGACTGCAGGCCGCTGGGAGTGACACGGGACAGCGCCTGGACCGGACGAGGAGGGACAGTTAGTACACACACACACACACAAATACATATTCTCTTTATATACAGTGCACTCGGGGCGATCTTAACGCTTGCTACGGTCTCTAAAAGGTCATGCAAAGGCATCCATTTCAAGCATTAGACAAGTGACATTTCACCGTCTCACCACCACACACGAGACTGGGCGGCAAAAACGGACACTGCACACTCCAGAAGTTGTTGGGTGAACTAAGAAGAACACACATGGAACAGGACAGGAAGGCATCTTAATGTCCAACGGAAAGGCACCCCCTTCCATAGGTCCTGGAGAGACAGGGCCACACCCAGGGCCACACCCACACCCGGGGCCACACCCACACCCCGGGGCCACACCCACACCCAGGGCCACACCCACACCCGGGGCCACACCCGGGGCCACACCCACCACTCTAGTCAACCACAGGGCTTCAGCTCCATGCATGGGAGAGGGGAGAGGGGAAGAACGAGGGCGTCATGTCCCCAGAGAATCTACATCGACTCTCCTAGATGGGACAGGGCCAAATCCTGTCAGCTCTTAACCTGACATGACAAGGGATTCTGAACATGGAAATCAAGGGGGGGGGGGGGGGGGGGGGGATGAGTCAGGCCGATGGTGCCCTGTCGGTTCTGCCCTCCAGAGGGCGTGTGTGACCAGCGAGTTGTCGGAGGACAGGCAACACAAAAGAGGCCGGCCCTCTGTGACATGTTCACCAGGTCGATCACTTCCTGGACGACGTCGACAAGCAGCAGGAGTGGGGATGCGCCGCTGGGGAAACTAAAGGGCTCAAAAAGAGGGAGTCAGGTGGCTGAGCGGTTAGGGAATCCCTAATGCAGCAGATGGACTTGAATTGGTGGATTACTGCTGAACAAGGACTGCAGTCTGCCTGACAGGGTTTGGCTGATACATGGCCTGCATATCTCTCTCTATCTACTGGTCTGGAAATGGGGGAAGGGGAATGTCACGTCTACGGACAAAGTCAAACCTGTGGATGAGGATGTGCCAGTTCCATGAGGGCAGGTGTGTGTGTGTGTGTGTGTGTGGAGGGGGGGAGGTGACAGCACACCCACACTGACACCTTGTCCCCAAAACATCTACCCCTGCACCCACCCCCTGCCCGACACCCAAGCCTGAGGAGACAGGCTGAGCAACGTGGGGTCAGGCCCGATGCCATGCTGCTTGGCCAGCCCCTGGGCCGTCAGAGCGTCTGAGTAGGAGGGTGTTGGAGGGGGCAGGGGGGCCTAGGAGAGTCAGGTTTGGGACTGGGCCTGGTCACTCGCCCGGCGCTGCCCCTTCACACCAGCACGTGGCGAGCCGTGACTTTCCCAGCTGATCGAAGGGAACGCTATTCTTGAGTTGGGTGGGCGGAAAGGGGGGGGAGCAGACAACTGGTTGTGAGGAAGAGAGGAAGTTAGAGGCTGAAGACGGAGGAACGAGTTCAGAAGGAGCTGTTCGAAACCACAACAAACAAACCAAAAGAATGTCACGTGTGTGAGAGACGGATTTGACACACTCCACGGCCAGTTCTCCGCTCCTCCACGCCAGCCGGAGTCACATGAGGCCGGGAGCCCAGCTCCACACCTGCCCTCAGCCCCAACTCCTGACCCAGCAGTTTGGGGGCGACCGATCAGTCATGAGGATGCAACGGCAGGTGTTTAGGGAGTCAGATGGCTGAGCGGTGAGGGAGTCGGGCTAGTAATCAGAAGGTTGCCGGATCGATTCCCCGCCTTGCCACATGATGTTATGTCCTTGGGCAAGGCACTTCACCCTACTTGCCTCGGGGGGAATGTCCCTGTACTTACTATAAGTCTATCTGGATAAGAGCGTCTGCTAAATGACTAAATGTTTAAAAGACTGAGATTCGAAGACAGCGACTTCCTTGGCGCGGGGAGAACACATCGACAGACGGTGCGGCGCGTGGCTCGGTCGGCGTGGGGGTGTGCCTCGCTCCGGGTGCTGGCGCGGGACATGGGGAGCCTCCCGTTGGGACGCACCGGAGCTGGTCTTAGTGTGTACCTCCCCTTGATTACACGCGTGAGCATGGGGGGACCCCACGCGTGCCAATATAAGGAGGACGGGAACAACATTCGAACTCGGATTGGAAACTATTATAATAGAAAACGATAGAAAATATTCCAACACGATAATCAATGCTAATATTCTAAGACGGCTTC